>NW_027112669.1:248523-286619 GCF_000696795.3 Halyomorpha halys | reverse complement strand
TTTTTATTTTATTTTATTATTATTATTATTTTTTTTTTTTTACTTATCTATTTTATTTTATTTTTTTTTTATTTTAGTTTGTATGAGATCATTCATCAATATTACCTATTGCCCACAACTGTGTGGCAGATTGTAATATCTATCAATAAATAAATCTATCAATTTCAAAAAAAATAATCTCAGGAAAACGTCAATATAGCACTTTTTCAACTCTTCATGTTTTGGAGATTTAGTTCCTTCATCCTTCTATAACTGCTTAACGCAGCTGATCTGGAATGAAGCATTTATTGGTTTTAGTTATTTTTATTATGATTTTCTCTGACATTTGTTCCATAAATCATATTTTCGTTCGGCAGGAAAATAGATAAGCACTTCCGGGCAGATTGCTGCTGACTGTACCAGACGACATATAAAAGTATCTTCTGATAACAATAGAAAGTTTTCGATCATAAAAAAATGATTTTTTTGAAATCTTGAAAATAAAGATATAATAAAACTATTTTTATTTCTGGATGTGTTAATTATTATATCATATGTAGTTCTTCCGATGTTTTAAAGAGACTATCCCCACCGAGCTATTAAACCAATTTTATTTAAAATAAATAATAATTCTTTGGTAAAAGCTTGAGAAAAAAAAAACATTTTAATCGAATAAAAAATTTATTTTATGATTATTATGATCTACAATGTAGAGAAAAATTACGTGAAATTACCTCATGACACCTTTGTTCTGTTTATCTATCAACAGCTTTGGTTTGATAGTGGTAAGTCTGACAAAAAAAAAAATTTGTTTCGTATTTGAATTATTTTGTACTACCGTAGACTGGAGTTAGCGACAGCCTCGTTAGCTATAGTAGAATGACCCCAGTAGATTTTAACCTAGTCTATATTACATTCTTTGAAACATTTCCATTTCAAAATTAATTTTTTTTTAGTCTGATGTACCCACTATTAAAAAATTCACTATTTTACCTTTTTTTTTATTTATTTAATGTAATTTACAACTGCATAAATTAGAAATACAATAAGTAAATCTGTGGACTGTTTCATTTACTCTTGAAAATCTTGGGAAGGAACCACCCATTAGTGGTACTTCAAGCATTAATTTAAATTAGAAGGTCCCGTGGCCATCTTCTTTTCAGATGCCTCGTTGGATTATCAGAAATTTTTAAGGATGAGAGATTAAGAACTAATAGATTAGGGTGGATAAGGAGCTTGGAATGAAAAGACTCATATCGTTCTTGGGCCAAATCTGCAACGAATGGGATGTTAAGATCTTTGTGGATGAGTTTATTCGTAACGTAATAAGGAGGATCAAGGATTTACGTAGGATTTTGGATTGGATGCGGCAAGAATTTAATGGTTAGGTAGAGCCCCAAAGCTCAATTCTATATGTCCAAATTGGTCTGATTATCGTAGTGTATAATAATTTTTTATAGTGAATGGGTTTTTTTTTTCTTACTTCCTAAAACAAATGAAAACAAACAAATTACAATATATACAAAGGAAAAATATATGTACATATGCCGGCGATTAAAGCATCTTGTTTTGCCAGATATATTGCCGGGTCCGCTGAAGGCGGTGTCGTCGGTGATGTCATGTGTTTGCCTGAAGCTCACTGTGAATGGGTAGTTTAGAGTGTTTGTCAAGAAGGTGTTGTAGCAATCGAAATGTGCGAGCAGTTTATTGTCGTTTCAGTCTTGTATGTGGATTCCATGTAAGTATCTTGTCAAGATGGAGTCCTAAGGAATTGACGAAGTTTATAGAGGAGAACTGGATGCCAGACTCGATCAAAAGCTTGTTCAACATCGAGGAAGACTCCCGTGCTGTACATTCCGCGCTCCAATGTGGAAGATATGACATCAACGACTAAATGAAACTGTTGTATGGTAGAATGGGATGTTCTAAATCCAAACTGGTGGTCAGGAATAACATGGTATGAGTCAAGGATTGGATAGAGGCGTTTTAATAAAAGTTTTTTTAGGATTTTGCCCATAATGGGCATTAGTGAAATAGGACGGTAGGAAGATGGATATTCAAGTGGCTTGGAGGTTTTGGGAAACATATTTATTACAGACATTTTACATTTTTAAGTTGAATTTATGACTTCCTCTTCATCTCAACTCTTTAAAAAAACTAAGTTAAAAAATAAATAAAATAAGTTCGCTTGCAATAAGTATATATGATTCGAAATGCCATTGTTCATCAGTAATTTCAGAGTCAGGCAATATTTCAACCAAAGTATTTACAAATGTAAGTTAAAATATATATTTTTATCTTTTTTTGGGTGGAGGGACAAAATGTTAAACACAAAAAATATATTATAATCGAACGAACGAAATATAGAAAATGTATTTTATGTTTTTAAGCAACGAAATACAAAATATTAACAAGTAATTTGTTTTTCAAGGGAAAAAACAAAATAGTACTTTGTATTGTGCATTTTTTATTACAGAAAGAAAACTATTTAAAAAAAAAAAAAACTTAGTATTATGTACTAACAAAAGTAAATTTGCATTTTTTTTTAACATTATTTAATTATAGATTATACTTTACAAATATTAAAAACAAAGTTACAAGATTGTTGTCGAGTCACAACTTTGTTCATTCTTTTTTATCCCAAATTTTTTTCTTTTGTCATCGAATTTCGCTTAATTTTTTTACTCTCTTCGAAGGTCCAAGATTCGTCAGAGTTATTTTGGAAAGGTATGGTGTAGTTTTATACCATATTAACCTTTCTGTCTGTACACTTCTTTCATTTATTTCGTTATCTATGGACTGGTTGCTCGAGATCAAATCCCCTTCCTGTTTTTAAAAAGATAGTGTAGTGTGCCATATTTCCTTCTTATCATAGTTTTATTTTCGTCAGCCACCTATTTTTTTTTTTATCTGTTCTTCCTTTTCTCTGAAATTCGTGCTGTTAAAATATGGTGTTAGAAGAAGCGAAAATGGTGTTCAGCCTCAAGATTCCTGTAGAGCACTAGGACTGACCCTATTTTCTTTATGCCTCCTCTAAACATTTCCTTCTCAAATAGTCTAAACAAACATGGGACGAGGTTACGTGCCCTCGGTGCTGCATTTGCTGATTTCAAAATATTTCTCCTTTTTATGTATAAATAATTGACTCTATAATTTCAAATTAAGTAGAAGATAGCCAGGGTTGCGGTCAAAAGAGAAATAAAAATAGGTAATACTATAAAATAGTAAATAATAAAATTGTTGTTAACTATTTTTGTTCCTCTTTTGACCGCAACCCTCACCATCTTCCTCATTATTTCTTCTTTTAACATTTAAATTGTTGTGAAGTCATGGATCTATGTAGAACTCTCTTTTTTTTTTTCTGAAGTAGTTACTTCTCATACTTTGTTTCTTGGTATGGAATAAAAATCTTTATTAGCCATTAATGTTTATTTGTCTTTTTTTTAATGAATTGTTTTATTTTTATTTAGAAACTCTGTGATGTACCGGGGTGCTCTTCTCAACATGGGTAAATATCGCCTCCGTGTTTCATCTTGTCCTAACATCTACCGGAATTCCATGACAACAATTGCCAAAGAGGAGCCAGAAGTAATTTTTTTCTTTTATTAATATTAAAAATAATTTAACATAGTAAATTGTATTATATTTACTTATTACATAATTTCAGTTTGCTGTCAATTTTCTTAATTAAAAAAATATTCTATAGTTAATATACATTTCATGGATGATTTTCTTTGATAGTGGCCAATATAACCGAAAAAAATTGTTTTGTTTTTTTAATTTTATATTTAATCTATTACATAGATTGTACCGTAGATGGATTAATTTATACTCAAGATTACTTTACTAGCTTTGGGACAGTTCGTATGAGAAATTTAGTTAAGAAAATAAACCCAGTCTACGGTACTATCTTTTAATCCAGGAACCTCTCATGGAAAAATGTGACATTATTTTATGTAATTGTTTTGGTAAATACTATGGTAATCGCTGTTCCCAGGCAGATGATATAAACTACTTTAAAGTGAATTTAACAAGTTTTACTTTGAGTGCTTACTGACGTATATATTTCAAATAGTTCTTGAGATAACAGATTTCCCAAGATTGATAATGAGATGACTCATTATCGACTAATGTTGCACAATGCCAAAATCTCATAAAAATTTTTTATGCTTCTCTAATGTAATAAAAATATCTGATATCGATAATATTTCAATAATTTAATTGATAATAAACTATTAACGATTATGTCATTTAATTAAGATATATATATGTATGTCATATTGTTACAAAATGTTTACATTGTGCTACAGTTGTCGATAATGAGATATCTTGAGAAAAGGACTTAGCAAACGTCTATATGTACTCAAAACGAAGCTTGTTATATTCACGTTGAAGTAATTTACAAAGATCTTTGTAGGAATAGCAGTTTCCATGACACTCGATAAAATAATGTCACTGAATGGTAATTTTTTTTTTTTGACGTGACAACGTCTTATAAATCATTTTGCGGGATGCCATGTTAGAAAAAGTGTCCCGTAACGGAAATTGACTTCGTTTAACATATGGATATTATATCATATGTATAAAAATTAATTAATGTATAACCAAGCAAAAATAAATATCTGAATTCAATATGTGAACTGGTTTATTATTTCAAATATATAACATTGGATTGATTTTAATTTATATTTATGTAATATTAGCATAGAGTATACGTTGTCACGGAAATATGTCGCCTCGGCGCGAAACGCCGAGGCCTGCACGGGCACGGTTTTTTTATATACTGTTTGTTGATAAACTGTTTCTCGGGTCTTGTTAAACGTAAATGTTATTTTGACAAGGTCAATTTTTTTACAAATTTAACTCTTCTTTAAAACAAATATGTACAATGTTAAAAGTTTCCGAAATTATGTGTAGATAAGGTTTATTAATTTTTTTTTTAAATCGAAAATTAAGATTTTTAATTTCAATTCAAATCCAAACCATATATAAAAACAATTAGAACTGTCAGATCTTTCCTTCATGTTTGATTCTTTTTTGCCTCGTTTCTTTGACTATATCGTATTTACTTGATTTTCATTTTTCATTCAGGCTGCTTGATGATGGTAGACAAACATTTTTAATTTCAAGCCTACGAACCTGATCATTTTATAGCTCCAAACCTTAGTATGTAGTAAGACACGTTTATCCTCACGGACTCACGGTTTTTTTTTTAAATATGTTCAATTCAAGTTGTTGCCAATATCCAAGTAAAACAGCAATATAGTTCAATATTGTTCAAATGCATTAATTTGGTTGTTTAAATTTATCATCAATATATTATATTTTATATTTTCAAGATTTTTTTTTTTTTACTTTATATAACAGCTTTATTTATTTTTTTCTGAATAGCAATATATCTCAAGTTTGTGTCTCTCGACCTCTTTTTGTATAATTTATTTTATTGTGTTGTGCGTGATACACGATTCAAAAAACATGTGTCATGTATATATAAATGACTCGACACATCAACTAAGAGGTTTTTTCAAACTGTGTAGAAAGATTAAACATAGATTTGATATTGCCGCCAAGATTTTCCCCAAAATTGGAACTGCATGCGTCAGTCCTTACCAGGCCACAAATGCTTTTAGATAATTTAAAAAAAAATAAAAACTATTATTATAATAATAGATAAAAATATAATAATACAGGATTATGTATACGATTATTACTTACAGTACATTTGCTGAATATGAATCATATATTTTTTCAATTAGGTAATGCGTGACCCATTAATTTTCCTGTAGCAAATATAGAATTGTGTTACGGAGTTTTGGAATTTTCTACCTAAAAGAAACAAATATGAAATTACCATAAAGTAAAAAAGCGCGTTGCAAATGCGTTGTCTCTTCGTTTAGTTATAATTTAGCTCGCTAATATTATTATATAATAATATACTATTAAAATATTAATTGACTCCTTTAATAAATAGATTTATTTTAAATTAAAAGTTTACTCAGGGTATGTAATGATTATAAATATTAATTAAATGTTACTTTTTCGTATATTTGGGACCATTTCTAACGAATCCATATAGTCCCTTATACGTAGATATGAGCGGTATATGTCCTTTGTATAGAGAGCAATATTGTGTTTATTATTAAAATATGGTTAGCTATCCTTTGATTGCATAGGTCGAGATACATCTTGGGTCTGGGCTCTAGATGTAGAATTCTTAATTTTAATAATGACTAATGCTAGAAAAATGGTTTCACTTCATAAAGTTTGCTATTTATAGAAACTAAAACGATTTTTATATTTCAATCTAAATTTTACTTCTTATTATTACTTTCTTAAACAGTTCATCATGTTTAAAGTCGATCAAATTTACATCAAGTTTAAACCAAACATGAGTAGCTCTACAATAGTCACTTCTTAAGTTCTTAAAAATTGACCAAATTCCACAAAACGTCAACTAATTTCTGAATTATTTTATTAATTATACAAAGTATATTTTATCGTTTTCTTTTCAGTCCATAAAAGAATGTTTCTCAATGCCTAATGGTTCTATTAAAAACTGAAGAGAATAAAAAAATTGAAAAACTTACTTTGAGAGCAATACCATAAAAAAATGTAATTACTGAATTCTAGTAAAAAGAAAAAAATTAAAACGATACCTTGTGTCAAAAATACAAAGAAATGATTGAACTAAAACAAAAAAATTGGTGCCGTCCGCTCATCACATAACTTTCACGTACTACTTAAAGTTGAAATTAATCCTCACTCGTTTCAAAACAGATATTACTAAATTAATCACCGTGGCAAAGCATCTAATTTTCCGAACAAATCTTTCAGTTGACAGATATATTTCGATGTTTAAGTAAAATCAAAATATAATTCTTAAATTATAAATGCATACTTTTTTTTTTACCTGTTTTATAATTGTAGTTGTTCAATTATAATGTACTTATCATATTGTATTGGTCAATATGATAAGTACATTATAATTGTAGTTGTTCAAATATATTTTATAACCACTGATAAAAACAATATTATAATCTTAATTATAATGATATGTTTGTTTTATAAACAAAAATGTTTTGATGGAAAGTTCTAAAACGGTGTTGGAATGATGGTCAGATCCGATCTATTAGTGACCTACGACAGCCTAAAATTGGCTGGTGCTCTTGCTTACGGCGCCCTAGACCTTATCACCTTGCTCAGTTTTTATTTGACCTTTCTTCATTATATTTATAATTAGAGATTTACTTGTTTGTTTGTTTTTAAACATGTTTTACCTCAATAAATACTATTGATATTATTATAATTCAATAACACATCTAAACAGGAATAAATCCTAATTTTATAAGCATGTATTTTAATGTCGTTGCATTAAATTTATATTTTAGTCTTTGCATTTGGTAAATTATTTCTTAACTAAATATACAACAGATGAAATTACTAGATAAGAAATGGAGACCCTTTTAGATTATAGGAAAAGACAGAAAAGGATCCTTGGTTGTACAAGTGATGTCTAAATGACACGAAGATGAAAATATTCTTAACAGTCGGTTAAACTAATAAAAACAAATCTTATAAGTAAGCCATAGATGCCTTTTTTGACATTTCAATTACTTTTTCACGCGATTCTCAAAATATCTGAAGCTATTATAAATAACGTTCCTATTAGGAATGCTATGAAGTTATTATCATAGTTAACGCTTTGGCTGTTCGGCTCAAAATATTTTGAGGTTTACAAGTTATGTTGTATGCCTTAACATTTTACGAGCCTTGTGATTACATGTGAAATTCAGAACAATATGTATATTATGTATATATATCAACATTTTGATCACTATTACTAATAAATAGCGAACTTCACTATTAAGGAATTCTACATAACAATTCGGATTAATATAAATATCTTGTACGTACAAAGGCAGTTTAATTGGAAAGAAAAAGTAAAAAAAAAACTCTACTAAAGAAAAAAAGTGTCCTGATGGAGATTTTCAATTCCTAAAGAGAATAAAATTGAGTAAATATTGAAACGATACAGATCTAAAATGAGTAAAGTGCGATAAGTAAATGGTCTTTGTGATAGATTAGATAAATAAATTTCCCTCTTTAAAATATAAAATAAAATTACCACTTTAAAATTTAAAATAAAATTCCCACTTTAAAATTAAAATGAAATGGACTGACACATTCATTTGTAAGTCCAGTTATTTTAAATTAATTTGTATTTAAAAACTTCTGCCAAGTACATTGGTCAGCATATATAATTTCCTTATTTCTAACTTTTGTTTCTATTTTATTGCCATATTTTCTTTATTGAATTTTTTTTTTTTTTTTTGTAAACTATCCTGTTTCTGCGTATTTCTATTGGATACTTAATTATTTATATTTATAGGTTGATGAGTTGATGTTTGAGAATAAATCTATGGCATAAGCCGGTGTTGAAGCCTATTTATATTTAGTTCTTATCTGTTGGAATAGTAAATAGTTCTAATCTGTTGGGCATGCCAATAGAAATTAGTTTTTTTGTATAGATAGGCGAAATTAATCTGTAAAATTTAATAAAATTGATGCCAAACAGTCTGCACCAATTTCCAACTTTAAGCTTAACCAGACTAGCCGTTTTCTAAATATTGGTATATCAAGGAAAATATATTTGCGAAAGCAAAAGTATTAAATGAAAGTTTCTAAAACTATACCAGTTCATGCTAATACTAATCCCTAATTTCTCTCCAAATTTCGGCCAAATTGAACCGTTTTTATACATAACTGTGCCGTGCAATATATGTTTACGAATGCGTAAGAAAATGTCGACGAAATCTGTTGGAATTGATTCTACATTTATTTACAGCACGATCTGATTGCCCTAACACAAGTTTGACTTCAAACACTGAACCAAATCTATAACGAAAAACGCAATTGAAAATTTTTGATTCTAAGGAAACCTATTTTTTTTTTTTTTTAATTCCTCCACGAATACAATTAAACTACCTCGGTAGTGAAGAATGAGAAAAAAAAACAGCTCTGATTTTTAGGTAATAGACATTTTCAAAATAATCCTTATGCCTCTAGGGTCATTAGAGGCTGTTTAGAAAATGTATATTTTTATTTCTCAGTATTGTGCCAACTTTATCCCTTAAATTATATTATATAAACATTTTTCTTATCATCAAAAACATTGTGAAATAATTGTGTGTTCGATTGTTTAAAAACCATTGGGCATGAAGTAATATTACGAAACATATAAGTTTTAAATAGGTTTTCGAAGTTGCTCGTCTTACCCGTTGCCACAGCCATCGTTCAAGGCCACACGGTTTTTGAGGCCCGTTTTCTCTGCTACTTTAGAAAGGAATATTGTAAATATAATAAATTGCCTTCTTGATAGAAGTATATTGATTTGATTGCAAAATAAAATACTGACTTTTTTTTTTCTTTTTGCCCTTTTTCATCATTTGTAATTTTATTGCATTTACTTTGACGTATGGGTTTTTTTTAACAGGCTTAAATCATCAAACATTATCAATGTCACACTTATGAATTCCGCTGGCTGACATTTCATATACTTTTTTAATAAAAATAACTACCTTTATTTAAAGAATTGAACGTTGGGCTTATCTTACTTTAAGGTTACTCGAATTGAAGATTCAAATTGTTAATTTTATATGATACTGTATAAGTAATGAGCTCGGTTATTTTAAAAAAACGACCAATCTTCATAAATTATAATATATGTATATATAGTTGACCGTAAAGATTTAGATATAAGTAGATGGTGAGGGTTGCGGTCAAAAAAAGAACAAATAGTTTAAAACTATTTTAATGTCCAACGTTTCGCCCCACTTTGCAGGGCTAAAAAGATACAAAAAAAAAGAAAACTGAGAATATTACTATAATAAGGTAATTTAAGCTAGGATAAATATTATGCAAAAATAAAGTGATAAGAAATTACATATAAATAAAAGAAAGGAAGACATAAAATTGTATTAGTATAAAATAAACTTGAATATACAATGATAAGAATAAAAAATAAGTAACAATGTTAAAATTATTTTACGTATTTTTTAAAAAATTGTTACTCTTGCCATTGTTACTTATTTTTTATTCTTATCATTGTATTTTCTTTTATTTATATGTAATTTCTTATCACTTTATTTGTACATAATATTTATCCTTGCTTAAATTACCTTATTGTATCTTATTGTTGTAATATTCTCAGTTTTCTTTCTTTTTTTGTATCTTTTTAGCCCTGATGAAGCTCTGCAAAGTGGGGCGAAACGTTGGTCGAAACTATTCGTTCTTTTTTTGACCGCAACCCTGATCATCTACTTATAAATTATAATAATTGTGCATTTTAGAATATGTTAGGTGTGCACATTTTTCCTTTTACTCCTCATCAATACCTCTACATCATGCAGGAGAAGAGGTATTTATTTGCAAAAGGACTAATCTCAAGTGGACATTTTGATCTGTCTTAAATCTTGAAAAATATTATCTAATTTAAAACATTTAGAAAGATAAAACTGTTGCCTACTTATTTAACGCCACTTGATGACATCATCATATTTTTTTTTCGTTATTGGTCCATTTATTTCGAAATTTCATTTGCCCATTTTTATTACTATTTCATACTTTGGATTTATTCTGTTGTATAGTAAAGAACCAGAACATATTATAGTTAAGCTCCTTGAAAATAGATTGAAATATAAAAGTTAAATTCGCAACAATAAGTTTATGAGATGGCAGAAATAAGTTTCAGTTGTATAAATTGATATAAAAAATTATAAAGAAAGCTGAATATAAGATGTTACAACACTAGAATTACAGAATTGTTTGATTATTAGATCCTATTGGTTCAAAGAAAAACATGCAGATATTGTTTAAGATTTGAGATTGCCCATGCAAGAATTTCTTTCAGGCCCTGCAAAGAACGTTCTCAACACTACTGCAATTTCTTGCATAACTCTAAAGCTGGGCGATTACTCAAGATGCTCTGAGCTATTAGCAACCTCGGTGGCTGATTCCAACCATGCGTATTTAGTTAAGAATTTAAGAGAAATGACCTAATGCCTCAGTTATTTCAATAATGTCTTTCTGTAATCCAGAAGGTTTGTTTGTTTATTTTTGTTTAGTGGCGTTCAACATGACTGGTCGTCAACGCTATTTATTTATTATTTAATTTTACTTACATTTATTTTATTGATTATTATTATTATTTTTGTATGTTCAGTGTTATATTTTTGCCAGTAAATCTCTTGATTTAAAAACTGAAATACTAATTTTATAGTTTTGTCATCGACTCTAAGGGTTTTTGAAATATCCTGGTTTAATCCTAAGCTATTGAGGTGTGACGTGAAATATGGCATTCCTGGAAGATATGGCTAATTGTCAAATTGTATTTACAATATTTACATTTCGTAGGTGTTGGTTTTAAGATAAGATAGGATTGAGTGAGCTATTTATGTAGCCTAGTTAATAATATGACCTCATCTCTACGGTATTTACAGCTTGAGGTACCCAAGGGATTGATGTCCTTTTTAATAATTTTTATTTTACTCCTTGAGCTTCTTTTCCGCAAAGATTGCCATCTATCTTTGATTTATTTTTCGAGGGGTTTGCTTATTTCTGACAAAGTTAAAACTGCTTTACCCCGTCCCGGGAGCGCGAGTGCTTCTCTTGCAATTCGATCGGCCGGTTCATTTCCTGCGAATCCTACATAACTTGGAGCCTATGTAAATGTAACTGACATATCCAGATTTTGTAGAGTGTATACCAAGACAGTTTTCGACAACATTCCACCGTTAAACCTAGGTTCCACGATATCCGTGATATATACTGTGATAATGATAACTATGACGTTTGCTGTCGTGGCAATACTGCCATACTATCGGGATTTGCTTGATAGTAGTACTGTAAATTATCGCACTTTATAACCTCAATACAAAAACCTTGTATAAATATAATTTATAAAATAAATAATTCAAATTTTATCCATTATAGTCTCAAAAACTTTTATTTCTCTTATAAGTCCGACGTTTCGGCCAATCCGGCCATCTTCAGGGACAATCTACTTAATACAACTTTGAAACTATATAATTTAAAAAACTCTAACTCTATGCAGGCTATTCTGCCCAGGTCAAAAACATCAATTTCTAATTAGTCAAATATTCACTTAAAAGAAAATCAAAATCATTTATCATCAGACACTATTCCTTAAAAGTTTTAAGTTTTAAGGAATAGTGTCTGATGATAAATGATTTTGATTTTGTTTTGAGTGGATATTTGACTAATTAGAAATTGATGTTTTTGACCTGGGCAGAATAGCCTGCATAGAGTTAGAGTTTTTTAAATTATATAGTTTCAAAGTTGTATTAAGTAGATTGTCCCTGAAGATGGCTGGATTGGCCGAAACGTCGGACTTGTAAGAGAAATAAAAGTTTTTGAGACTATAATGGATAAAATTTGAATTATTTATTTTAAAAAAATTACCAGTCTCAAGAAAATATTAAGATTATAAATAAATAATTTATAAACTTAAATGTTTCCTATCTGTTTGTTGTATTTAATCATAAATTATTATTCATATTATTATTTAAGTTGTATTTTTAACGAGGTTAGGTTTGATATCAGCGTGTAGACGAGTACTTTAATTTTGTACTGTTGCATTATTTACATGACAGATATCTTTAAGTTACGCTTTGTTTAATATTCCTATGTGACATTTTTAAATGAATGAGTACACCACTCTATATTTACCGACATGCCTATGCACTGCGACATTTAAAGAACTTGTTCATTTTTGTGGGTCTCGATAAACTTCTTTTATTGATCGACTAAAAATACTTTTATAGTAATTTGATTTCCAATAACAGTTTAAGTAGAGCCCATCATTCATTCCTAATAGGTGTTAATAATTTAGCAGCAGTCTCGAAAAGGGTGAATCATCGAATTCGTTTATATTCAATGACTCCTGATTCAAGATTTTGACAATAGCTTACTTACATACTTTTGATGAAGCTTTTGTTTTTCCATGTTGGATATAGTTAGAAAATTTCTCCGTTTGCCTGTTTTATTGTGTTATTTTTACCGTTTATCATCTTTATTATTTTACTTTGTTATTTCACAGGAAAAATGTATTGCTTGCGGGAAGATTTCATCTTGTAACTAGGACGAGTGAGTCTGTAAATAACATTAAATTGAAGGTTAACACGTCATAACATACGGGCTAAGGGCGTTCAGCTCGTTTTTTAGATCACTGTCACACAACGTGAGGTCTTCTGATCTTTTCATAATTATTATGACTTTGGATAAAATTTTTAAACAATAATTTTATATTATTATTATTATCCTGTTATAGGGAATCAGTTATATTATTTCAGCTTATTTATTTTTTTATTTTTAATAGTAGCTATTCTTGTTCGTTCATCAACATTCAAGGCTCGCAATTGTATTTTAATAAATAATTCTTTTAATCCAATTTATTGAATTGCCAACACAAGTTTATATACGCTGCTTTGCTTTATTAGTGTCTGTTTTTTATCTGACAAAAAAAAAAAAGTTTTTTTATTTTATTGGTTTGGACGTATTCCAAAGATAGTTTGGTTGAGTGGTATTACTTTTCCTACAGACAGTCCCAAAGCTAGCAGGGTTGTTACAAATTATTCCTAGTCTTCGATAAAATATGTGGAATATACATCTGATGGAAAATACATCAAACTCCGAGCGTTGCCATCACCAAAAGATAGTTCAAAATTGTTTCTTCAACATAATTGAATAATTTAAACTAAACAAAATGTAGATTAAAGAAAATAAAAAAAAACTTGATGCTCTACACCACATTTCGTGAAACTTTCAAAAAATGTTTTAATATTTAATATATTTTGTTCTTTTTAATACTTAATTTTAAAAATGAAATTAACGAGAAATTTTTAATTAAAAGTTGATATTGATCTTTATTCCCCCGGAGTATTCATTATTAATTTTATATCGCTGTTTTGCTTTATTAGTGGCACATCTGACAAAAAAAAGTTGATTTTATTTTGATTTGTACTTATTCCAAAGATAGTTTCAGTTGAGTGGTGTCACTTTTCCTACTGAGTGTCCTAAAGGTAGTAGGGTTGTTACAAAGTATCCCTAGTCTTCCGTACAATCTATGGAATATATATCTGACGGAAAATACATGAAAATCTGAGTTTTTTTTTATTACAGTATTAAACCTTCAACCAACAGTCACTTACCATAACTTGATATAATCATTATTGTCTTTAGAAAAACAGATTTTCTAAAGATTCGTTTTACAACTTAAAAAATCCAGATGCCTAACTTCAAATTACGAAAAATTGAAGTTCCATGTTTTACGACCAAACACCTCGAATGTTTTTGATTTATAAAAAAAAAAAAAAATAATAATTAATTGTACATATTATACGATTGATGGTTTCACAATTCTTTTTGATTTTTTACAAGTGCTTATTCAAGAGTAATGGATGAACCCACTTTCCAATTTCCCAATGAAGCTGAATGTGCTTATCAGGATGTGTCTTATCTTCGCCACTCAGCTTCAACAATCTTGCTTGACATTATAGATTGTGGCTGTAATATAGGAAACCCCTTTATTATTTCATAATATTTCGAGGCATGATTATTACCCATTTTTACGCTAACTAAATAAATAATATTTATCGTATCTACGAGGGTGGTCTGAAAAGTTTCCGACCGCAACGTGAAGATGGCATTTTGTTGTTTTTTTGTTGACAGTTGTCCACCAAAGTTTCAGCCGTTTTGGGAGCGCAGTGTTTATTAACAGTCGTTTGAGTGAGTTGATGTTAGTGATTTTGTGAAAATGGACAAAATCTAGTATCAAGCTGTCATTAAATATTTGTTTTTTAGATAATTTGACGCAAATCAAAGATGAGCTGTATCCTGTTTTGGGGGACACTGAACCATCATTTACCGCAGTGAAATTTTGGACAGCTGAATTAAAACGTAGCCGTAAGAGCTTGGAAGACGATGAATGTTCGGGATGTCCAAAAACAGCAACTACGGGCGAAAACATCGCCAAAGCTCACCAAATGGTGCTAGACGACCACCGAATTAAAGCGAGAGAGATAGCAGAGGTTAAGAACATGTCAAAAGAATGTGTTTGTTATATATTAAATCAACATTTAGATATGAGAAAGCTGTCCGCACGTTGGGTGCCGCTTTTGCTCACGTTAGACAAGAAATGTGTTCGAATGAACATTTCCTATGTTGGCGCAGTTTTGGCTGTAGATAAAACTTAGATACACACACGGACGCAACATGGAGGACATACGCCCGAAACAAGGGGGGAACTGGCTCTAAAAAATGCAAAAACTGTTCTCAGTTGGGAAAGTGATGGCGGTGTTTTTTGGGATAGTCATGGAGCTATTTTAATCGACTATCTTCAAAAAGGAAAAACCATTACAGGAGGATTCTACGCATCATTACTTGACAAGCTGAAGCCAAAAGTTGCGGAAAAACGACCACATTTGCAGAAAAAGAAAATCCTGTTTCACCAAAACAACGCACCTCTCATACCTCAGTTTGCCATGGCGAAAAGCGACGAACTATGATTTGAACTGCTTGACCATCCGCCTTACAAACCAGATCTAGCCCCAAGCGACTTCTTTTTTGTGCCCTCATCTAAAGTCAAGTTTTAATCAAAGCAGGACATAGTTATGTCTGCCGGCAGATCCTAAGGATATATGTATATATATGGTTATTTGAGGGTCTCTGTTTACCCAAATTAAGTTGTTTGAGGGTTGCTGTCGTTCGACGCGAAATTTGGAAGATATGTGGTTTCCAGGATAGATTTTAAGATCATTATAGATCAAAAGTAACTCCGAGGTTTTTGACTGACGTGAGAAATGGGATGAGAGTCTAGAATAAGGTTGAGAGGTCCTGGGATAGATTAAAGGAGAGAGGAAGATCCGATTATGATGGCTTTAGTCTTTTTGGTATTTAACGTAAACATATTGTTAATTGTCCAAGTGTTTATTCTATTAATGTCTACTTGTAGTTTAGATTGGTATCGAAGGCGGAGGATGGAAGGAAAAATGTAGTAATTAAATACAACTTATGAAGAGAATAATTATGGTCATAATTTACAACTGATGACATAAAATTTTAATTATTCACAATAATCTTTCCCGGAAAAACTATTTAATAGCACATTTCTCTTTGGGACCATTTAATATTTCTGAATAGAATGACCCAGACTTTATATCTGCATATAGTCAAATCTTGAAATTAATTGATTAAAATTATAGGTCATCTGTGTATAGATGATTCTGGGAATGCTAAGAGAGTGGAAGGTCACCTTTGATTTTCTTAATATATATTAATTGTAGTATTATAAAGTATTAAGCTGCCAATTTTTAAGATTTCAGAAGTCAGCCAAATATAGATGTTAAGTTATAATGAATATGTGTGAAATGTACTTAGCAAGCATTTATTATTTTGTATTAAATTTTTTATGACTTCAAAATATCAGTTTCTTGTTTAAATTCCAAGATACATTATATTTCAGTAGGAAAAAGTCGTAATTAGTCTTCAAGCTGATTAATTTATTTTAAAGTATTTTTGAATCTTGGGAAATAATGTTTTTTTTCAAAAGTTAGGGAATCCGACAGATAAATTCTTGTAGACCCTTTAATTAATTATTCAAGATTCAGTCGAATAATTTCCATAACAATCAATCCTGTTCGTATTTGAAATGCAGAATACTTGAACATTCCAATGAATTACGTGTTTTTAAAATGAATGATTTATTCCCTAAACAAAGATTTATATATTTTTTTTCTTGGCAGTATTTACCCATTCCTCACATGTACGATAGATACACCTTACTAGGTTTTCAATGGACATGATTAGTTGTCAATTACTTCTTGTTGCCTTGAGAACTAATTACACCTCGGTATTCATCTCCAGAATCAATTCTTAAGAGTTTACAATATTTAAGGTGTATTTCTACTAAAAATACAAATGTTTTTATCTTATGTTTGACCTGTTAATTGTGTCATCTCGTCCTCGATGTTTTATGAGTTTTAGCTTTTATATTCGGCAATTGTTTGCTGTAAAACATCTCAAAAACAAAACAAAACAAAAAACTTGGAATAATCTCAACCGTTGAAAGTATCTTCTGTCAATTCGTTCTGATTGCCTATTTGGCGTAAGAATGGAATTACGTTGTCCCGTGTCCAATCATCGCTCTGAGATCGTTTTCCCAAGCTGCTCGGCTATTATTGTATTTGTGTTTACACACTATCCTCTATATATTACAATATTTTTGAATAAAAGTCGCAAAAGTGGACAAGCGTTAATTTTTGAGTTGTAGGTGTACACATATTCACCAGCCAATATACCAATAAATCAAAAATTATTTTTATTTTTTAATTTAATTAAAGAAGAAAGCAGTAGTTATAAATAATTGTATAGGTCATGGAGGTAAAAGCCTTCAGTTGACTTTAGAGGTCATCGAAGGCCGTCTTCTCTGACACTGTTGGTTCCGCAAACAGATTGAAGATATAGTCAATCTATATTCCTGCAGAACTGGTGACATAAATAATATTATATATTAACCTAGTAAAGCATTATCATTTACAAAAATATTCTGGACAAAACTATTTACTTATTTAGTTATCTTGGAAGACAAATTTTTTTTCTGATAATGTTTTCGCAAGGAACTATTTGTTTAGTTGAAAAGAATCAGTTAATTATTTGCGATTATGTGTTTATACATACGTTAAAATTAATGGGATGCTCGGTTCATTTTTATTAGCCATAGAACCTTTTTTTGCAGGTTACTTATATTTTTATTAGAAAAATACCGAAAGTACCCTGTGGTCAATAAAGGCTTTCAATTCTAATAAAATTCCAAGAACCGAGCTGTATCGTACCATCTGCCCTCCTGCCCACTGCCCTGTCTCTTGTTTAAAAAAAATCTCATTCCTTTTGTACGCGATTTAGTTAATGTTATTTTTGATAAATGATTTTCTATAATAATAATAATAATTATACTTTATTTATCCTGGGACGAATCCCTTTAGAATAATACAGAGAAATCAACAGATGAGGGCTGAGGAGCCTCGGAGATACTTAAACAAAAATACAAAGAAATATAAATAGTCATTATAAAAATTAATGATAAGTTACTTTCTCACATTAATCAGTTGGAGAATAAAAACAAAATTAATAAATAAAAAAAAGAATAACGATGTGAAAATAATTAAGAATGATATAATAGTTTATATACATATTTACAATTTTATTGATTTACAATTGTATGGTATCTGAATTGATAATAAATGATTGAACAGGCGGAATTTAAAGGTAGGGGGGGGGGGTATTGGAGCGACGGATGTTGGAAGGAATGGAGTTCCATAAGGATGAGGATCAGATTATCAACGATCTATCGAAAGCCATGGTTAGGTGGGCCCTTGTATATAAATCTGAAGACCGAGAACGAATGGAGGATTTGAATTGAAGGAGCTCGGAGATGTAAGAAGGACGGGGGGATTGGATGACAGGGAAGATGAAGGATGCCAGGAAATACTTACTACGGTAGGAAGGATAAAGCCACTTCAACTCTGCATAAAAAGAGGAAACAGAGGCGACCCTTGGGATCCCGAAGATAAATCATACACAGAAATTTATCAATCGTTTTAATTTCGCCTCGAGATCTCCAGATACGCCACCATGTATCGTACAGCAATAGTCAAAGTAAAGAAATATTAGAGAAGTGACTAGGAGCCTACGAGTTTCAAATGGAAATAGGTGGCGGAGATAATTTAGACGTTTTAAAGTGGAAAAGGTGAGGCGGGAGATATTTGATACATGGTTTTTCCAGGAAAGCGTTTGATCAAAGGTTATTCCTAGGTTTTTGATGGTTTGGTAAAATTTGATGGGACTATTATGTAGGAACAGTTTTAAGGAGGTGATTGGAGCCTATTAAGATTGCCTTCGTCTTCTCCGCATTTAGCTTCAACTTGTTAGCTCTCGCTCATTCAAAATTCCCATCCAAATCTTCTTGAAGTTTCTTTGTGGCTGGTAATAGGTCAGAAGGCGGAAAGGACAGCGATATTTGGAAATCATCTGCATAGATATGGTATGGAGAGTGATGGATCTGGAGGGGAAGGTCATTAATGTAAATAGCAAACAGATGAAGGCAGATTGTCAATAAATAATTTTGTTTGTGATTGTTAACTTTTAAATTAGATATACCCTTTCTGGAAACCCTTTAGATCTTTTAATATATTATGTTGATTTCTACATTTTTTTAGAGATTTATTGAGTGTGCTTATTAGTTAAAATATGTTAACTTTTTGTGCAGTCGAAATTTCATAGATTAGGTGATCACTGGCCAATAAAAAGTCATTAAGATTGTACTTTAGTATAACATTACAGTCACTGACATTAACATCTGTAGATTAATTAACATATAACAGTCAATATGAAAGCCGGGTATTGTTTTTGTGGTGTTCTATTTAGAGCTGTTCGTTAATAGAACTGTTTAATTTTTTTTCAAGTCGTAAATTAGCGCTAAGTGGTGACAGTTCTTCCAACTCAAACCATTCAAGCAGCCATTAATTTCTAATATTTCCTTCCATAGACAACGCTCGTACTTATTAAACATTTAGTTACGCTGCATTAAAAATAAAATATCGCTTTGTTAAAATATTCTCTCAACTTGTGGAATTTTCCATTATATCTGTCTGAATAGTAACAATTAATGCCGATCATGTTTTTTAAAATTATTTATAAACATGTTATCGGGCAAACGTCTCAGGAAACAAAAGATGTTTTGAAGTTTCATAAAGCTTTAATACTATTAATTTTGTTGGATTACGTCTATATCGGATTTTATTTATACTATATTTTTATTATTAATCCTTGTGATATAGTTTATAGCTATTCATATTCATACAATATAGAGTTTAGAGATTTTGTTGTGGATAGTTTTGAAAAACGTGCACAATGCAAATAAATTGCAATCCTTTCTAGAACTCCCAATAGATCACGATAGGAAGCATATGCTTCTTCAATAGTGGTAAATATGACATAAAAAAAAATTGTATTTGTGCTTGAGATATTCCATAGATTATACTGCTGGCTAGATTTAGTTTGCAACAACTCTAACTGCTTTAGAAAAGTTTGAAGGGGGACCTCAGTAAAGAAAGTAACACTGTTCAGTAGTATCTTTGCAATACGTCCCAATCGAAATTAAATCAAAACTAATACAATTCGTAGCTATATTGAATTATTTAGTTATAAGTTAAGTTTTGTTTATTTGTAATTATTATCAAGACTGTCGATTGTCAGAGATTTCATGAAACAAATTCTGTTCCTACATAAAATAAGAAACTACTTTTTCATTATTTATATGAATTTGTTATTAAGTGACGGAATAATTATTATGTATATATTGTCCATAAATTAGCAGTGAATATTCTCAACCATGGGTATTTCATTAGTTTTGAGTGATACTTAAATATGGGATAATATCTCTGGGGATTGGGCCAAAATGATTGTATGAAATTGAATGGGTGATGTCTTTTGCATGAAACCGTTTGAAGGAAAGTTCTCAAACTATCACATTCAATTATCGGCATGGAATACAAACTCTTCCATTTCTTGAAAAGATATTGTTTATGAAGAATTATTTAATATTCAATGTTTAATTATCAAGGTGCTCGCCACTGAAATTTATTTCATTCCAGAAAAAGCTAAAAGCCCATTTTTCATTCGGAGTTCCATATACTTAAAACTACCCTCAACTTAAAACCTTCAGCTAAAATTATAAATTATTTCAAAAAAAAATTTTTGAGCTCTGGTAAGTGCTCTTTCATTTAATAGCTCTCACGATGATAGTTTTTCCAATAGCAACATTGTTTTCCCAAATGACGTAAAAATCAATATTTCGTTAATCAATTTTGGCGAATATCTTGGAAACGACTGCTCCTAAGATGGTGGACGTTATCATCTAAATCATAGTACATCCCAACTTTAATTAGGGTGCTAATAGTCATCTGTACGTCTACTAGTTCCTGAGATATAGGTTTTCATAAACCAATTATGATTGGCAATCATCAGCTTTGATTAGTAACTACATATAGCATTCATTAAAGTAATAAAAAATTGAGTGTAATAACTTCTTCTCTTCCCTCAGGGCTCTTGGACTATTAAGTTTTAGGTTGCTTAATGTTGCACTATGGAAACCGTAGTTCATGACAACGTCGGTCGATTTTTCTCAGCCTATCTGTACTTTCGCAAGCAATGAATGACTGACTGTACGAAGATCACATCGCACGGCCAAAGATCTTCATCGTCTGTAGTGTAGTCGGAAAAAATGAAATACTCCTGCTAAAATGATACGTTGCTAAAAAATGAGTATTTTCCTCTGCATGGTATTTGTAAAGGGTTATAAAAATAAAATAATAAAGCAGAATGAGTGTTTTCTCACATTATATTCAAGATTAGATAGCTCAGATTAGTGAGTTATCATAAGCTGGTTACAGATGCAAACCGATTTATGTTGTTGTTTTGATGTGTTAATGTTTATTATTATTTTCCAATTTTGTCTTGTTTTAATATAATATTCATTATAAATATTAAGTTGGTTATAATGTCAAATAATATGTATATTCTTCTTTGTTGTTTAACAAATTATGCTTGAAATTCATAAAAGCTTGGTTTGCCTTAGGGATGGAGAGAAGAGCTGGCGGAGCTGTTCGCAACAATGATGGATTTCTCCCTGTTCTGCGAACTTCATTTTCTCCTCAACTCAATATCTACTATTCTCCTATTCACCTGGTTCATTATCCCTTACTTCTACCTCGCCCCGCTCATGTCCGCTCATGGTTACACAGAAACGCAAGCATCTTCCGTACTCTCCGTCATAGGTGTTGCCAATACTTTTGGAATGGTAAGAGCATTTAATTTATTGATGTATTTTTGTTTGTTTTTTTATTATAATGTTTATTGTTCAATGATTATATTTTTATGAGAGTAAAATTTGTTGAACGGTTTTTGATTTTATGATTAATAGGAGTATCCTCGGTCCCATCCTCTACACAATCTATACAGCAGACATCCCAACCAATCCTAACACTATCCTCACCACGTATGCCGATGACACATGTGTGCTCGCTGTTAATAATAACCCATTAATCGTATCCCAAAATCTCCAATCCCATATCTCAGCCCTCGAAGAATGGTGTCGTAATTGGAGTATTAAAATAAATTCCAACAAATCCCATCAAATTACCTTTACCCTACGTCGTAAACCTACTGACTGCCCTACAGTTTCATTTAATAATGTTTCTATTACCCCTGTCGAACAGATCCGCTACCTTGGACCACATTTGGACAAACGATTAACCTAAAATCCTCACACAAGACTGAAAAGACAGGAAACTGAACGTCGATTTCGACTATTACAGCACTTACTAGACAAACGGTCTAAACTTCCAACACATTACAAAAGACTGTTCTACATGACTGTAATAAGGCCAATCTGGCCATATGGAGTTGAGCTTTGGTGCTCCCTACTTTGTCACAAATAAAATCATCCACAAAGACCTTAATGTTCCATTTGTAACCGATCTAGCCCGAACCAGATATCAATCCTTCCTTTACAAACTCCCTAACCACTCAAACCCATTAGTTTCTAATCTTGCTTCCTCTTTTATTCCGGACAATCCTCCGAGGCGTCTGAAAAGAAGATGGCCTCGAGACCTTATATTGTAAAAGGTTTTTTAAAGTGCTACCATTGGGTAGTTTCTCTATATGCTTGTACCATACCATTATGTTTTCCTCAAATTTAGTTGATGTATTTATGTGCAGTTGTAAATATCAATAAATAAATTAAAAAATGATTAGTAGGAATTTCACATTTTAAACTAGGGTAAGAGTTAATACTCATTAGACTAAATATATTCTTCAAAGCATTAATTGCCACGTCGCTTTTCGCTTGAAAAATTTAAGGTACCTCATTAACGCACTTCGAAGTTGTAATAAAATTATTAAAAATGATAATAGAGGCCAATGTATCCGAGTGCGTTAAGGCACCAACTTGGCATTCTCGAGTCTGCATCGGCGTCTAATCCGGATCTGAATCTGGTCTTGGGCGGGTTTTCTTTTATTTCATGGCGGAAGCGCGATATGAATTTCGGTCTTTCTACTCGGAATAAGATAGGTTGGTAATCTGTAGAATAACTGAAGGTGGAAAATAAAAATAATCAATAATAAATGGTCCGGGTGATGTCAAACAAAAAAAATTTTTTTTCGTTTCAACGTTTCGCCCCAGGGTGCAGGGCTTCATCATCGCTTACAAATTGCAAGCAAGCACGATAAGGCCCTGTAACGTGGGACGAAACGTCCGCCCATATTGAATATTTTTACGACTATTTGAATTTTTTTCTTTACCGCACCCGGATCAGCTTCCAAAAATAATCCATCTTTCCTACTCTAAATCTAAATTTTAAACTCTAAAGAAAGAAAAAATGAAAAATTACCTTTTTTAACTTCTAGATCGGTCCCATTAGGTTTGAATCAAATAATTGTCATTTTATTAATAAGAAGATGGTCAGGGTTGCGGTAAAAAAAAATAACAAATAGTTTATAACTATTTATTGTCCGACGTTTGTCGTTTTATTTTTAAAGCATTTCAGCTTGATCCTGTTATTGCTTAGTTGACCTTTATTTAGTCATATTGATTTATTTAATTATCCATAATTTTATAAAGTTATATTTAGATATTTATGTAAATATGTAATGGTTGTATTTTTGTAGTAACGGGTAAGCAATTTAATTTGCTAAATAATTTCCCAAGGTTGTCTCATTTTAATACCATTTTCATTGTTAATAATAGGTTATTATTTGACAATGAATTTCACGAAGTGAGCCTTTAATTATTGGTCATAATCTAAGTTGGATATAAACCTTTTGCCATTGTTCAGTTTATTTACATACTAATTTCCTTCTTTAACAATTACAGTGTATGATTTGGTATTAAATATGATAAAATAATACATTAGTAGGTTTTATATTTTATCATATATGTTATTTGTTTCCATTTGCTCATTCCTTATTCGAATATATTGGCAAACAAACTGCCCCTAGCACAAGTTTTTTTTTTTAATAAGACGGCGTAATTGGACATTTTCCAACTTTTGTGTACATTTAATTTTAGTATATTCGGCCTGTTTTCTTACTTAGAGTTATTTTTATTTAGATTTTAATACTTTATATTCGTGATTATCTTAAATTTAATAATACTAATAGATAGCTAGTAAGGACTAGATTTGCGCAAACAATTCTTAATAAATATATGTATATATAGTTGACCGTAAAAATTGATATATAGGAAGATGGTCAGGGTTGCGGTCACAAGTGAACGCAACCCTGACCATCTTCCTATATATTAATTCTTAATAAAGCATTTATTATAAAATTTATACTTCATGTAGTTCTTCTGCGTATTAAAAGTTCATCTTCATATCTTTGGTTATTACCTTAAAGTTTAAATGAAATTAATTAAATCTTAGAGAATATTAATAATTCGAGTTCAGATGTATGATGAATTTTTGTTGTCATTCATCATTCAGTGAATGTTGTGTGTTCAATTTGCAGATTATTCAAAACAATCCTTAATAAGATTAACTTATAATCCTATTTAATCTTATTTAAATTGATTAAAACTTAGAGCATATTTAAGTATTGGTCATTCGGTGAATAATGTGTGTTTGTAAATAGATACTCAGACCTTTTAATTTCATTAAGATTAAAAAAGTAAAATAAGTTTATCTAAGATTACTTTCAGTAATATGGTCATTACCTAGAGACTTCATTAAATGAGGTAAGTGACTGACGGCATGGGTATTTTTAGAGTGGATCAATGACTTCGGGTTCGAATCACTTAAGACATCAGAAGATTTATGGTATTCGGTCATAAAACCTGAAGAATTAATTTTTTATAGTTTTTTAATGTTTTCTTCAAAGGAATAATGTTGATAAGTTATGGTCAGTGACTCCTAGTTGAAGGTAAACCATCATAATTAACAAACATTATAACGTTGTAAAAGTTTTAATTTTGTCATTTACCATGTTTTACGAGCGAATGCCTAATTAGAAACAAATTATGTTCCGCTGTTTCAATCGTATTTTATGTGTATTATACAAGCATGCTTGATTGAAATGATGAGTACATGATTATCTGTAGTAATATTCGACATTTAAGTGAAAAACAGAAATATTTATTTCAAAAAGTCAAACGGAAGCAAAATATCTGCACAAACAGTTAAATTCAATGAGAATTTATGCAGTAAAGACCTCTTGTTAAAGTCAATAGTCCACTAAAATTAAAAATAATAACATATAGTCTCATTTCTTGCAGATATTTTCAAGAAAAAGATTCAAAACTGCAATAAATGTGTTTAAATAACAAGTTTCTCGTTTAGAAAATACTTATCCACCGAATCAATCACATTGCATTGTTTTCTATTTTTTTAATGAAATTTTGTTTTATATCATTTCGAAAAAAAAAGAATTATTACGAAATACAAATACCACCAATTGGGTTAACAATTACAAATGCCTAAATCCCATCTTGTGGTAAAAAAGCCGTGAAGAAACAAAAGGCATTTATTTCACCCTAATTTTTAATTACATTAATGAAAACTATGTATAATTAGTAGTCCAAATTGGTGAGTCTGGCAAAGATTGGTAGGAGGCATAAAAAATGGCGGCTGTTTCAAAACGTTAAAACAAAATTAATTTTTCATACTCAGCTCTATATCTGTAAAACCACCAACACCACTAGAAACCCTAAAATAATTATATTTGAAGTAGAGTAAATTTGCAAATATATGAGTCATAATAGAGCTAGCTATTTACGTTCAATATTTCCCGAGATTTAGCTTTTTAAAAAGCAACACTTCATAAAAATGTACTGAAAGATTAGTAGTTACTGAATTTATTTAGCGAAATCTATAGCTCAAAAACCATCCGACGTACAGATAAGCACTCAAAATAAAGCAAGTTTAATAAACTTGATAAATAAATTTGATTTATGAAAAAAATTTCAGGAACCATTCGAAGTAAAGGTGTCTGTCAGAACTAAAATTAATGCTAATTAAATTTAATATAAAACAGTCTATAACGTTTATCTTTAAAGGAGTAGTAGTTTTTATGATATTCGCATATGAATATAAATTTTGGACCTGAAAATTTGTCCGAACTACTATAAATCAATTTATTTTTGCTAATATCATGTAAACTACTGCTCGTATGAAGATGAACGTCATAAACTACTTTATAGTTCATTAAACTAGCTTAAATTTTAGTGCTAAAAGACATGTGGACGTCGAATGATTTTTGAGATTTAGATTTCTCAAAATATATTCATTATCTACTGATCTTTCAGTACATTTTTTTTATGAAATGTTGCTTTTTAAAAAGCTATATTTCGGGATATATTGAACGTAAATAGCTCTATTAGGACTTACATTTTAGGAAATTTACACTACTTTAGTAGTTAAGTTTTCAAATGTAGTTGGTAGTTTTAAAGATATACAGCTCCGAATGAAAAATTAATTGTTTTTAACGTTTTGAAACAGCCGCCATTTTTTATTCCCCTTAATTATTCTGGGCAGACTCATATACCCTTTTATAGATGACAAGATTTTAAAATGGAAATTGATAAAATATGACAAATATCCATAACGTTGTATAAGCACAATATATAGAGTAAGTTATATTCTAACTGAAAATTTGTTCAACTCAACAATTTAATTATTAATATAATCAATCAACTTCCTAAAAAGAAAATCCAGAAAAAAAAAATAGTTACTGACTTCTGAGATCATTGTTTTTTTTCCTTTTAAACCTCAGGCAGTTCAACCTAAGGCAGAAAACATTCTACATAAAAAACTAGAAAGCTAAAAGGCATTGGTTGTTGTTACAAGGCACTGATATTTTAGTACTGGTTGTGTCTCCCTCATTTTTCTGTCTTAGCTTGCTAACTTCACATGTTTTTAAGATGTCTGGGAACTAATTAATATTCACTTTTAGATGTTCCTGTCGTAAATCATCTAAATACTAATACTAATTTCATTTATTACAATCATAATTAAGTTTCGATTTATTTTAAAAGATTATGACAAGTCAAATTTTCTTCTACTTGAATATTACCATTACTTCAGCTAATTGTTTGCGCCATTTGACCTTTTTCTAAGTGGTATTACCGTTCTTGGTGCCATCTTGGTGTTACATAATTACGAATACTGATAATTATATTAAAATTTATTCTAGAAATAAATTACAATGTAATTAAAATTATTTTTTGCTCAACACTGTTACATTATGTTTCAAATATTATGTTACATACCATCCATAAACACTGACAAATATTTTAGCTGCTGAAGTAGAATAAATAGTTAACAGTCTAATTGAATAAAATTTGATCCACCAATGACCCTTAGGAGTTGAGATAGAATTAGTAATAAATAATAGAATAAATCACCATCTAATTATAAATGAAATTAATTTTTGAAAAATATAAAATAGTAATAAGTACCTGGCTACTTCAAAACGTAAATATATTACTAAAATGTACCTTTTTTTGAAAACGGTAGTGTTTTGTAATAGTTCTAATTTTTCTTTGATGATGCTAGAAAATCAAATTTCATTGTAAAAGCGAATGATATAATCGTAACGTGCAATGGTGCGCTAACTAAGTAATATTTTGGATGCAAAAGTTTTCACACTTTAATTAATATTGTGTCAAATTTTATTAATGTATTTCTAGAAATAGTCAGACCTATATTAATATATTACTTTATCTTCCATTTTACAAACTCTTGAGCTGTTTCCCCTCGGTTGACCGGGCCCAAATTGGATTGGGCCTAAGGAAGGTCCAGTAACACGTTGCCGGACTTTGAATGCACTTTTGAGCAACCTAATTTTCAAATATTTTTGGAGGAGCTCCCCTCCCCCATTACTCTAACTTGAAGTGAGTATGGGTCAGGTGGTTCAATTTCCGGCTCAATATTCCGCAGATTTGTGTGGATTGGGAACCTCTTTTCTAGAGCCATGAAGTGTAAAATTATGCAAATGCATCGTGACTTTTACTCATGATATATTGTGGTTTGTACAGATCGCGATGGGCTGGTTCGGGGACCGGCCGTGGATGAACGTGACGAAGACATACTGCGGGTGCCTGCTAGGTACTGGGCTGGCGACCCTCCTCATGCCGGCCGCTGTGCCTTACCCGATAGCCCTCGTCGCAGCTGCTTCTTTCTTCGGCCTCTTTGTCTCCTCCAACTTCTCCTTCACCCCCACTATCCTCGTCGAGATGGTACCCCTCGACAGATTCACCACCGCCTACGGACTAACCCTCCTTTGCCAAGGTGTCGGCACTCTCATTGGAGCTCCACTTGCAGGTATGTATTCTACTATTTTTTGTTTTTATTGAAGAGTAATAATAGAAGCTGCTACAGTTGAAGGAAATGATTATTAGCGTATTTATTCATACCATATGCACAGATTAAAAAGTAAAAAAAAAAAAAAATTGATGATAATATGCACAAAAAACGAATGGTATAACTAAATAATTTAAATACCAATTAAGTTTAAGAAATAATAAAATAAATACATCCGACGTATATTCGCGCCTATATACAATATTTACATTCAACCTTGGAAACTGTGAGCTCAGCTTTATCACGCGGAAGACATAGCAGAGCTCCAAGAGATCCCAGCGCTTTTCTCCCAGCTACGTTACTAGTACTGGAAGTCAATGGAGACTGAGAGAGAGCATCAGAACCCCACACGGACTTTAGTGGAGAAGGTGGCTAATGCCAGGACTCCTACAGCATATTCACAAAAGGTCTTGGGACAATTGCCGTTTTATTTTTTTTTTACTTTCAGGATGAATACAAAACTGGCTTACCTTTGGAAGAACTATTAATTGTAAAAAACTGACAATAAACTCAGAATTTAGTTATTTAGTACATCTATACTAATATTCCTGATTAAGTTGAATTAAAAAAGTTTAATTTTTTTCCCCATTACAAGATTCACATAATATACGGATGACCTACATCTATATCTCTAAAATTGAAATAACAAGTACAACTACTCCCATTTAACTGTTTGAGTTTAATCTAGCTCTGTTTTATTTTTCTGCCTATTGGTTCCATTGATCTTGTTATTTAGCTAATATGACACTTTTAGCTTCAATCAGTGCCATACCAGTTCATTCCAGTGTTTTCTCCATTAATAATATCGATTAATTGACCATTTATCACGCAATGAATTCTAAACAGCTCTTGTCACAGATTTATCTAGAGCGCTTTATCTAGCAACTATTGCTAAGTAATGCTGATGAAGATATCGGATAAAAAAAAGGCTTTATCGACTATTCCAGCGATAATTTTGGTGACTCATTTCCAGAGATCAGTAAGCATACACAGTTAGTGCATTAGAGAAAAAGATGATAAGGAATCGAAACCGAGGTTGGGGACAGTGATTTTATATTCAATACTCACAATAACAGTTAAAGTTTTAACGTTTACAGTTAAACAGTTAAACTTTTCAATTGTATGTTACTCTAAATGTTGTTTTTATCTCTTTTGTTCTATAGCTCTGATGAAGACCTGAAACTCAGGTCGAAACGTCGGCATAAAATAAATAAATATGGTTTTGTTTATTTATGTTGTTCTTTGCTGACCGCACCCCCCGACAAACTTCTTCAAGTTAAAGTTTTAGTTTCAAAGGAATTATTTTAGGTTTAAGAAAAAAATATTGAGCTGATTTAGATTATATAAAATTAAAGATTTTATTTTCTGGGTAGTGTATATGAAACAACTGCATGAGGCAACTTTTTTCAAAATAATATTTAATTTTTAAGTTAATTAGTTGCTACACTTGTGTTAAATAGTCTATGTTCTTTTCTCATCGTATCAGCTTGTTCATAATATTAATACATTTAAAAAAAAAAAGTTTAGTATAACTTAGAACCAACTATTTCATTGCTATGCCTTCTTCTAATTTGTCTTTATTTGTTGTTCCAACCCTGTCCTGACGTTTAAATCTTTCAGAGGTAATATACTTGTTTGTGTAAGCTGTTTATGACTATTGCCATTAGCTTTCTTTTTTTTATAAGGGTTTTTCAAATAAATAGGTTGGTATGATCAACCCTTATCCTGGTCTCAACACCTTTCTTTCTGTTTCCTGTGGCAGTTCTTACCCACTGTTTCATAGTTTTTTTTTTATGCTTCATAATTTTTTTTTTCAAATTAACTTTTCTTATGTAAACATTGTATATTTCATATGAGCTCTTTGACAATTCCGACATATAAGCTGTAAGTTTAGTCCAGTTATATATTTCATGTGATTAATGCATAATAATTTAAATTTTAAAAAAAATTACTATAAAATCAGCAATTTTCATAATGTTTGTATGAAAAATGGTTTCCTCATTGAGCCAAAGTCGTCAGACTGAATGAAAATTATTTTTCTGTTTCATATTTTGAAATTTATAATTCGGGTGGTTACGGTAATAGCTGGTGTCAATCTGATTACAATAACTGTTATGGTGATGATTGGTATATCAAAATGAAATACATTTGGGAAGAATTATAAGAATAATCCATTAATACGTATGCATACAAAAGGTAATAGTATTTCTCGGCCAAAAGAGTAATTTCGTTACGATTGTAATGATACGATGTTAGTTACAGTAATGAATTTTTTTTTTCATTCGAAGCTGCGTTACTAATTGTTAAATCGGAAGCATTCTCTAAGCTGATAAAGAATCGTGTAAATTTTAATACAGCGTTTGAGATATTAGTTCTGTAAGAATGATGAATCTTGAACTTGGTTGCACCTTGTTCAGAATTAATGTTCTGATCGAACGATGGCTCGTTTAGAATTGGATTTTCAGCATCGCTTTGACCCAGTAACAGTTTTAATCGACTGAAATGGTTATGAAATTGAATTTTTTGTTGGTCAAAATACAACAACTTCAGAATACAAAAAATTCAGAACAGAAATGTCGGAAGTTTGATAACTAGTATCGAAATGGTCAGAGCACAAAATCTATACTGCTCATGTAAAATCTATCTGCCAGTTTTCTGTCAAACTGTTCGTTGGAACAAACATATTGAGCTAAAATGGAAATCATTTTAAGCGTCTAATTACAGTTCAATGCAAAGGTAAATGACAAATAAACAACAAATTCACATTCGATGTCGGCTAGGTTCCTATTCTTGAAGTTCATTTTCAATTTTTCGCCATATGTTTTCTCGAAATTCCATTTTTACCTTTTTTGACACGGTAAAGTTTGTACGAACTAGGTTTTTTTTTCTTGTATGAGAGAGTTTAGCGCTCGGTAGTTACAAGGGTGGTCTGAAAAGTTTCCGACCTAACAAAAATACAAGACATTTTTTCTGAATTATTTTTCAACATAGTATCCATGTAACTCTACACACTTCTCCCAGCGATGCTCCCAACTCTGTAACCCATCTAAAAAATACTCGGCGTTTTTCTCTGCAAAATAATTGTTCACGAAGGTGATCGCCTCTTCTTTTGAAGAAAATCTCTGTTCTCCGAGCGCAATTTTTTAATGAGGGAACAAAAAGAAGTCGCTTGGAGCTAGTTCTGGTGAGTAAGGCGGATTGTCAAGCAGTTCAAACCGTAATTCATAGATTTTCGCCAAGGCAACCGCTGAGGTTTGAGGTGGTGCGTTGTTTTGGTGAAAGAGGATTTTCTTTTTCTGCAAAAATGGACGTTTTTTCACAAACTCTGCCTTCAGCTTGTCAAGCATTGATGCGTAGTATGCTCCTGCAATGGTTTTTCTTTTTTGAAGATAGTTGATTAAAATAACTCCATGATAGTCCTAAAAAAACAGTCATCACTTTTCCAGCCTAGGAAACAGTTTTTCCTTTTTTTGGAGCCGGTCCCCTCTTTGCAATCCACTGTTTGGACTGTATTTTTGTTTCGGGTGTATCTATGTTTCATCTATAGTAATTAATCGGCGCCTAAACTCGGATTTATTTATTATTGCGTCTTAACTACACCAACAGAGCGTTGAAAATGCTCATTCATACACAATTTCGGTCTAACACGGCACCCAACGTGCGGACAGCTTTCTAAATGTTGATTTAATCTGTAACCAACACGTTCTTTTGACATGTTCATAACCTCTGCTCTTAAGGCCACGTTTAAATTCAGCTGCCCAAAATTTCACTGTTGTAAATGATGGTTCAGAGTCCTCATACACAGAATTCAACTCATCTTTGATTTGCGTAGGCGTATTACCTTTCAAAACAAATATTTAATGACTAATTAAAAAATTAATTATATATTAATTTGAAATTAATAAATACAAATTTTCACTAAAACACTCACATCAACTCACTCTAACGACCGTTACATTAACACCGCGCGTCCAAAATGGCAGAAACGTTGGTGGGCAACAGACGAACAACGAAATTCACTTGCTTTTATTTACGAGTGCTGCCACGTTGTAGTCGGAAACTTTTCAGACCACCCTCGTATAAACCTGAGATTATCAAGTAGATGTATTACTATATTATAAATTTACTATATTGTATTACTATATTGTTAAATAGTTTTCTGGAGGAAAGCAAAAAGTCAAAATATATGAAAAATAATATAATATAAATGAAATTTATACCATTTACAGCATACAAACATTCAAATGACACATTATAACAAATCTTTTCGTTATAATAATGACCAAACCTACTAAAGACGTCATTAGAAAGCTTTATGTTACCTTAGGACGTGATAATGGTCTGAAATCCATGATTATTATCATCTTAATGTGGTTAATGATTATGTTAATATCAGTTTTAATTTATTATTTGAGAAGAGAATCATTATAAGAGTAAATATAATTATAGGGTTTGAGGTCTGATCCGGAATATGGCAAACGATTATTTTGATTATCTAATTTTCCAATAATTTGCTATCGTCTCTAGGAGTTTGAGTTTCATTGTTCCTTCATCTTACGTCAAACACATAAAGTAATATATTTTGTAATATTGGAAGAAAGATGGATTTCGAAATGATTTTCTCAACAAGTTTTACGTCTTTAAACTTAAAAAACAAAAAGGAATTAAATAAATGCATTAATATATTAATATTACTTCATATCAACAATATATCATGATGTATTAATAAGATAAAAATTAAAACAACTTCACATTGGAATGTTAATAGTAGTTACGAAACTTTGTGAAATTCATAGAAATGTCATAAATCCATCAATAATTCTTTCTTTTAAAGCCATAAATATTCTTCCTTTAATTTAAGATAAGGTTATTAATCTAGGGATATAAATAAGTATATGTACTACAGCTTAATATTAGCTTGTGGATCAGAGCTTGTTGATGTTTTCATTGACATTATTGTTGTTGTATGATTATTGAATTCCCCTCCAATACAACAAAATATATCTGCCTTTTAAATATGTTCACATACACACAACACATATCTTCAATATTTAATTATATCGATGAAATTTGGTACTGCGCATTTTATGTTGACCTTTAACATTCTTATATTATTGAAGAATTTATGGAAATCACATAAGTGAGAGTGTTTACCTAAAATCCAAACAAATAAAGTATAGATCGCCTATAATACCGTGTTGATCCCAGATAAGTCAGGATTGTTTTAATCCTGCATATAGCACCTCTAAATGTTTTCATCAATCTTTTCAAATAATTAATTAGTTTGAATCGCCTTCATTTTATCCTGAACAGACATGATTATTAATTATTATAGAAGCTCCTTAGCAACAATCACAAACAATTATGAAACAGGATCGAGACACAATTTTTTCCCTCAGGTTACAAAAAACTGGTTTTCCTAATTTCCTTGTTTAAAAAAAAATAGTTTTTTATAAAGTCAATTGTTTTATAACCAGTGAGAATATATACCTTGTCAAAAGTATACAAGGAAAATCCATTCATTCTTCAATGGAATGTTAATGAATCAAATTAAAATTTTCCTTTTATTTATTTTTTAGTTGGATTCTAAACCGTTTACATTTTACGAACCTCTGAAGTCTGTTGCCGAGGTGACAATATAAAAAATAAACTTCGAAGACTTTACACCAATGTTTACAAAATAACTAGTATCTTATAATTTTATTAATATTAATACTATGTTTCATTAATTACATTCTGTTATAAATATATGATTTTGTTGAGATGTTTAGAATGCTTCTTTTCTATTTGAACAGAATAAAGAAAGTTTTTTATGTTGTTGTTATCGTAACAAGAACCGTTAATGATTCACAAATGATACCCGAGTGCACAGTTAATGTCATTCGCTCGTTTACAGGGCTCGAATTACTTATTAATTTTACAAACATTTGCATTTGAAAGAAACATGAATATTTAGTTTTTTATGTGTTAACAATGTATATCTAATGCATGCATGATATATTAATGTGTTGATGGTTATCAAACTTATTTCCGATGAGCTATTTATATATCCAATCTAGTTGGGCTATCCAATTTAGTTAATACGCTTAAAATAATTTTACTCAAAACAATTTACTTAATTGCTTTGCGTTCTCAGATTTCTTTATAAATACAATTAATTTATTTTCTTAAAGGTTAGTTTCTTGTGAAAAAATTGTGGGACCGACCGTCTCTTCTCCTCCTCCGATGGTGTCATATGAGAACAGCAAAGTTCTTGGGCATATAGCCATCCCAACTTTAATTCCCACCATGTTGGTTTGGATTAGTGGTGAAAACAACCTATTTAGGTTTATGGATTGATTCTCGACTTAACGATAATTAATTCTTTAATAATAATAGTCTTTGGTAATAATATAACAGTAAACTTACACTGATATGGACACCAAAACAAAGAGCGATAAAATACTATCGTATGAATGTTGCAGTGCCGAAGGAGTGATCAGAGTTGTTCAAAGCTAATAGCTGATAGTGGCTTCGAGCAATAAATAAGCTTTGCCGAAAAAAACAACATCTTTTTGTTAAATCGTAATACCGCGAAAAAGTTTTGAATTTGAGCAATAAAAGGGGGGATAAAAATAAATCAAACTGGTTCCTGTCTTTCGGTCGCACATGGGCTCTGAATTTTGCATTTAATAATTGTCTATTTTATTTGACATGTCTTTAATACCTCTAGTCTATTTTTATTTGAGCCGTTTAAAAATTAGGAAAGTAATTCAGTACTTTCATCAAGTTCTTCCGCTTACCCAATGATTGGCAAATTAAAAAAAATGCAGGTAAAATACAATAGTTAAGGCTAAGATGTTAGTAGTGGGAAAGTTTTTTTTTTTTTTGTCTTGATCTCGAATTAGAGGTTTGACATCACGAGTTGTTCCGGAATTCTGATTGAAATAATGCAAAAAAGATAAGAAAATAATTTTTTTTTGTTTTTAATTTTTAAAAAAAGAAATAAATTAAAAAGAAAAAAAAGAATATATATTTTTTTTAATTATCAGCCAATAATGAATTAAATCTGAATGAAGTCCCTATATTTTCGTACTCTATAGGTTTTTACATATCAACGAACCCTATCATATAGGTTTATTACTAATGCTCGAATTGATTTGGAATATTGTTGTATTCTAGTGACTAAAATGGAGTTTAAACTTTGTCAACGGATAGGGCAATATGCGACCTATATTTCGCTCGTAACGAGTTGAGAACAATAACTGTCTCCTCGTGGGTCATTGCCCGCTAAAATATCATCTCATGAAGATGGAACTAACTGAGGACTAAACATGTCACTTTTTCGATCTGTACTCAGAAGTTGTCAATCGGATGATTTTATTATTTGTGAATTTAAAGACTTCGTCTTATTAGTCTGGGCATACTTTAGCCACTGCTATGGACACCTTCCAACGTTGGACGCATCGTATTGCCATGTGTCCCAATGCCTATAATCCGTATTTCTAAAAGATTGTAGGAACATTAAACGTACAGATAGCTTCGTGTATCAGTAGCTTTATATGTGTGAGCAATTGGCTTGGATTAATCCTAGAGATGTGAGTTTCACCAAAATCCAGAAATTTCCATGGAACCTTTGGACTGTATTGAACTGTACATGGATGTTGTATTTCATAAATCAATTGAAAAATCATTCAGACATACATCTATTATTAAATGTATATTTGAATCTTTCTATATGGTTGATATTTTGTTTTATTTTTGCCTTTATGGTGTTGCCAGCTATGATTGTTTTATTCAAACTAGTTGTTTCTGATGTATATATCTATTGCTCTAGATAGAAAACGAATTTATAAAAAAAAAAAATATTAACTTGAGGTTCCTTAACTTGTTAAAATATCTTACCTATTCCATAAATTATAATTTATAATTCAGAATTACATTCCAGGCGTATAATGAACTTTTTCTGTTGTTAGGAAGTTTTAGCGATATAAGCTTTGAAGGTTTCTATCTAAAAATTCCTTATTTGTTATTTTAATAGCTACATTTTAAATGCAAAAAGGTTTACTTATGTTTCTTGCATCAGTTAATTTCCAATTAACAGTAATGCTTTTAAAACTTAATTTTTGATTCAATATATGATTAATAGTTTGCTTTAATAATATCAATAATCAGATATGGTGAAATAAAGCCAGTATGACGTAACTAATGAGCCAGAAATTCCCATGGAACCTTTGGATAGTGTGAGGGTGCTGACTAAAGATCCAACTGAATCGATTTGGCTAGTATGTTTTTTTTTTTCAAGTGTAGATTATTTTCTGAGGTGATAACAAATCGTAATCTCTTAAAGATGGTCTATAAACAGATTTCTGAAGATTATGTTTTGTAAATAGACATAATGTACAAGAACCTTGATCCTGCCTTTAGAAGGATTTAGATTTAAGATATCTCTTCCTGGAGCCCTCCACTCGCCTTTGAACAAGAACCGCCCCAAAGTGAGGATGAATAGGCTCACTGAAATATCGACCAGTATAAATAGAACTAGAGCAACGAACGGCCGCGTTGGCCTTGCCTCAGCCTTCGCCTTGCATCCATTCTGTATTCTTCTCTCACTGATAAGCTCTCGAGGGCATTGGTCTAAGTTCGATTAGTTGACAAAAAACCTAGATCGGAAATAGACATCGACCAAATGGTTTAATCAAAAATTAAAAAAATTATAATTCTACTATAATTAACTTTTTTTATACTTATCGAGAGAGTTTATAAATTATGTCTCATTTGAATTGACAATTAATAAATACTGGCGTAAGTAGAACAGCTGGATAAACGTCATATTCATTAACTACAACACTGCATTATATAATTATTCATTATTTCTGTAATTGTTTATAAAGAATTTTTTAAAAAAAGAAGGAAATTATAGTTTAACTATAATTAAAAAATTTTTTTTACTTATAGAGACAGATTAAAAATGATATCTCATTTGAATTGACAATTAATAAATACTGGCGTAAGTAGAACAGCTGGATAAACGTCATATTCATTAACAACAACACTGCATTATATAATTATTCATTATTTCTGTAATTGTTTATAAAGAATTTTTAAAAAAAGAAGGAAATTATAGTTTAACTATAATTAAAATTTTTTTTTACTTATAGAGAGAGATTAAAAATTATGACTCATTTGAATTGACAATTAATAAATACTGGCGTAAGTAGAACAGCCGGATAAACGTCATATTCATTAACTACAACACTGCATTATATAATTATTCATTATTTCTGTAATTGTTTATAAAGAATTTAAAAAAAAAGAAGGAAATTATAGTTTAACTATAATTTAAATTATTTTTTTACTTATAGAGAGAGATTAAAAATGATATCTCATTTGAATTAACAATTAATAAATACTGGCGTAAGTAGAACAGCTGGATAAACGTCATATTCATTAACTACAACACTGCATTATATAATTATTCATTATTTCAGTAAATTTTTATAAAGAATTGTTAAATAAAAGGAAATTATGGTTTAACTATAATTAAAAATTTTTTTTATACTTATAGAGAAAGATTAAAAATTATGTCTCATTTGAATTGACTATTAATAAATACTGGCGTAAGTAGAACAGCTGGATAAACGTCAT
>NW_027112669.1:212617-248473 GCF_000696795.3 Halyomorpha halys | reverse complement strand
TGGATAAACGTCATATTCATTAACAACAACACTGCATTATATAATTATTCATTATTTCTGTAATTGTTTATAAAGATTAATATAAGTACATGTTTGTAACAATTTTTTGTTTCGAAAAAATTACTATTTGAAATTAATTTTTTATTTGTTTCTTATCTTTGTTCCCGGTGTAAATTAGGGCTTATGAAACCTTTAAAGGGAGCAAAAAAAAATTCTACTTTTCAGATATTGTCTTATAATTATCTCCCTTGAAAACCATTAAATATTTTCTAAAATCATTTATTACCTCTGTTGTGTGGTATGGATCAAATATGTATAACATGAAACTAGAGGTGTGACATCCCTCTTGTACAAGTGCAATATGTAAAAGAAGTAACATACGCATACATTGTTTGAATCGGATTCAACTTGGAAGTATATTACCTATTTAATGGAATACCTGTGCCAAATCACTTGGCAAAGGCTTATCAAGCGCATCGTTGGCAGAAATTCCGATTAAAAATAAACAACCAAGATCACGAGGCGATTTTCTTCTTACTCAGCCAAGTGAATTATCAGCAATAGCTTATTAAGTGAAAGTTCCGTTTGAGTTTGCAAACATCATCTTTATTTTGATCCACTCACCTATTTAATATTGACTGTAATTTCTTTGGCAGTTATATTTTAGGGTACTATCCGATTATTTAAAGTACTATCAGTTGATGATACAAAAAATTCTTTTTCGTATGTTATCGAACTGTCAAAAAAACAGTTTATTACATATTTTTTTAATAATTTATTTAAATTTAATAAATGAAACATTTTATAACTTTTGCAACAATTTTTACAAATGTAAGGTGTTCTTAAAAGTATTTTTCATTCTGATTTTAGTTTTTTTTTAATCGAACTTTATTTATTGATAGATATTACAATCTGCCACACCGTTGTGGGCAATAGGTAATAGTGATGAATGATCACATTCTTACTAAAATAAAATAAGAATGAAAAATAAATAAATAAATGAGAAAAAGAGAAATACATAAAAATAAATAAAATCTCTCTCAAAATATATACAAACAGAAGGATTGAGAAAATGAACATGATCAAACTATGTACATGAAAAAATACATAAATAAAATAATGATAAAAATTAAAGAACCTCTAGTATAACAGAAATCTAAGTTTGATATCAAAAGTACTTGTGAAGTTGAGTTGCTCGCGAAATAATTATTTCTAAAATAATCTTAATTTATTAAATGAATAATTGATGCGATGAATGTTATTGCAGGTAGATAGTTAACAACCATTCCACTATTTCGTAGCCACTGTCATAGTATAAACTGTATGATAGTTTCCGTCATGACAGTACTTACTGTCGTGGCAATACTTTCGTACTAGATCTGACGTGATAGTTGACATTACTGTGAAGCTACTGTTACGTTGAAGACCGTTTTTACACTTGACCACATCGGCAGCAATTTTTGGCGCTATGAAGTTTCCCATTACATAATCTTTAAGTAATTAGTTATCTTGCTTGGTTGGAGAAATGATGAATTCTTAACGTTCTGTGAACCGGGTTGCAGTTTTTTTAAAGGCCTCCGGTTAAACGAATTTTCGCTTGACCCGAGCAGTATGATGATATCTTCTGTAGATTAAAGTCATTCAGTCAAATTGAAGTAAACTATTTAGTTATTTTTTTCATATATTTTGCTTTATGACATTGAGGGTTGGTTAATCATACAAAAATAGCAATCGTTTACATGATTTTTCCGTACCATTTTTTCAGTCTCAGTCCCTAAACAAATGTGTACATTTTCTGTAGCATACCTTGTGCGCTGCGCAGCTTTTGTCTTCATGAAAATGGCTTATGTTGAAGTATGCGAAGCAACGAACCCCTACGACAGTAAAGATTTTAAAATTTATTTTTATGGTCAAATAAAATTTTATATCAAGATTTGAAACATACTTCTTACAAACCAGGAAGATAGCAATTTGAGGGAACTTATAATTTTGTAGATTCATTGAAAAATAGTGAGGGAAACCAATGAGGATTAAAAGTGGAGAAGAGGGCGTTGTCCAGAAGGGAGAGTGGGATGTTCTAGGAAAAGTTCTTGGTTATCTGGAAATTAGTCCCGGAAAAAGTTAAATTTTCTATACGTTATATCTTTATGACAAGTGACAGCATTCGGTGGGAAATGACTGGTCAAGTTCGATGATCTCTGTTTTGATGGTATCCTTTCAGGCAGTTTAGGCTATATTGGATACATGTGGTTTTCATGCACCCTTGGGGGTTCCAAGGGAACAAAAGATGAGCCTTTCCTGTGGTCTCAAATCTAACATGTGTATTGATACACATTTGAATGTGCTATTTGAGCCAACATCAAGCAATAACGAAATAATATATAATAATAGTTGTCGAAGATTGCTAATAATATTATTTTTATGTTAATTTGCGTAATAGGCACTCACGAAACTATTATAGTCCTGTCTTAGCTTAAAAATTAGGCAGCTACCATAAATATAACAGTTCACTTTCAGTTACGAGAATTCATTTCTAAAGAAACTTCTTCTGTCAGCACAAATAAAATCTCATAGCACTTATCTTGTCAGCTATGAACTACATTTCCCGCCTAAGAGTTTACTGTGTGTCAGAATGGTAGCAAACTAATTTCTCTCCCTACCCAATAAAATTTCGTTCCGTTAGTGAAAATTACCTTTAAATAAACAATGATTGCTTGATCCATAAAAATCCTTCACATTATTAAAAAAAAATCTGATTAAAGATATGAAATCAGCGGAAACAAATTTAATCAGAGAAACATGTAAAATAATGTTGCATTCCAATGTCTTAAGAACGTACTGCCTAGTAATTTATTATATACATAATAGTATTTAGTATCTTAAGCTACTAAAGTTTTACTGATTTTTTGTTCATTTCAAGGTTAATTGTTATTTCCATAATTTTTTTCATGTTTGTGATGTTAATCAAGCAACTAAAAATTAATTAACTGAAAACATTATTTTAATTCCTTGGGCTAGAGAGCAATCCTAAAGTAAGTTTACCATATTTTAATTTATTTGTCATTTTACATTAATTATTGTTTCCCTTGTTTACAGCTTTGATCTTCGACATATTCGGGAGCTGGGAACTATCCTTCTACCTCGCTGGTGCTTGGATCATTATTGCTGGAATCCTCATGTTCCCCGTACCAATGACCAGGAACAAGAAGTTGATCGGGAAAGGCGAGCCGATGGGTGGTCACGTAGTCTCAGCTTAAATCCAATCCTTAACATCATGAATTCTTTTTTAAACTTATTCTGCTTTATTATTATAATCACATAGCTGTCTCTTATAAATATTTATTTTGCATTACTGAATTTTGAGTAATAAACTCGAACTGAAATCTGCAAATATTAAAAAAAATTGTAGCTGTAATGGTTTGATCTTATTCTTCTATTAACATATTCAGAAACAAATTAATTAGAATATCGTTTACATAATGATATGCTGAATAAATTTGACATTTTTACCTCTTGCATGATAAATTTTCTTTTATTAAATTGTTTAATTATAATTTAGTAATTATTTTTATTTAATCTAATAGTATTTTAAATAAATAATTTAATTTATTCAATCCTACTCTTAACGCTTATTGAATATTTAAAAATAAGATAACAGTATAATAAAGTAATTTAATAGTAGGTATCTTTTACCTATCAAATTTATAAAACTTAAAATGTTTTTGATATCTACATAACATATAAAACATATGAGGTTCCTGTTCAACATTGTTAATGTTTATGCATACATATAAAATTTATAAATTATAAAATGTATAATTTAGCATACAATTCCAGAAAATTTAAATTTAAATATAATCTTTATAATTAATGATCTCGGTTTGATACTAAACTGACTAATTACTTCATTTTAACTATATTGAAAGTAAAATCAGTAATCAGTTTTTTTAAAAAATTGTTTCTGTTAAAGAATTATGTTAATCTGTTTATTTATTTACAAAATCAATTATTCAAAATTATCAGGAAAAATTAGTTTATCTAACAAAAAATTATAGAAGTTAATTATAAATCAAGTTGTTATTATTATTCCGTTTATGATATTGGTATTGTGGCGTGAAGGAATAATTTAGGTTAAGGTAGTGGAAGGGAGTAAGGCATCCTTTGCACGCAATATTTGCCACTATGTGCCAACGGGAATGAGGGCGGCCTAAGTCCAAAAATTATAAAATATATATTAAAATTAGGTTTCGTGCCCATTATCGTTCAGTTTAGTATGAAAGTGATTGATACCAACAAAACAATTTTAAATAGGAATATTCTATAGTAAGTCGCATTGAAATTATGCGACATGACATATTGATTTTTTAACAAACTTGTTTTTTTAGGTCAGTTTTGATAATATAAATAATAAATTTAATTTTATATTTTCATTTCACAAACTTCATTTCGTTTATTAATCTTTAAGAATTATTTGAGAAACGTCGGCATTGCAAAGTTGGCCGCTTATTTATTTATTCCTTTATTGAGAAGTAAAATATTAATTACACCATTAATCTGCAACATATTTTGTGTTGTACAGTAATTTCTTTTATTCACTAATTTGTTACAATTTTTGATGCATGTAGCATTTGTATGAATTTAGTTTTGATTCGGGTATTATTTCGAAATTGGTTCGCTTTATTTTACAATGATTTTTTTCTCCAATATTCATTTAACTTCCGTAAGTTGGCTTTATCCTTGGGGTAGGGGTGAGGTAGTGATGGTTAAGTACATCGTGATGAGAGTCCCAGAACTTTCCAGCCGGAGGCCGATTCACGCTTGACTGGAGGTAAAGACGGAGCCTTTGGCGGCATCCTCTTCAAAACTACCTCTGGTCAAGCCGTCCAGTTTGTATCGGCCTTTATGTTGTGAGTTTGATTCTCACCTGGGACAGTTAATATTTATTTCTCTGCGTTCCCTAGAAATGAATTTTGACAATCCCGCAGTACTAGGCGACTACCTCTTATTAGTCGTCAGGTGTTGGCAAAAAGGTTCTCTTTAACCAACTAGCTCCCAGCACTTGTAAGGTTGGCTCATATTCATGTCCAGTCTGGGGAACATATGTAAATATGTCCGAAAATCGATATTGAAAAAGGCCTGTACATTATTGGCAATGATATTCAAATATTCTTGTCAAATTTGTTGGTAAACATTAGAAGAAAATATGGCCAAGTGATAGAATGGACATGAGAGGACTGCCTTCATACTTCTAGCCATGATCACAATAATTTGGTTTTACACTTATTGCAATAATTGGACAATATTTATTTCTCGACTTTGTTTTTCTTAATTGAAAGTTTTTCAATAAAAATAAATCGATCTTCCCAGGAACGAATTAAATTTCCTAGACTTCGATTAAGTTGTTAGGATTAATGAATTTGAATTACTAACTATTATGAGTATCAAAAATTTACGTCATTTTTTTTTTACTACGAAATAATATTCTGTAACCTCGAAAAAAAATCGTATACAGTTCTTTTAAATTAAAATTTAAAACAGTATTTGTTGGCCTTATTTGTGAAACTTGGTTGATTAAGTAATTCTGCTAAATTTTATTAAAAAGAATGGCTTTCAAAAAGTGCCTTTAATATCTAGATCAATTTCCTAATGAATTAAATGTAAGGCTCAATTTGCAATTATTTCTTCATTTATAGATTAAAACGGACGATTTATTATTTTAGCGTATACCAGTTCAAATTCAATTAGATACGTTTAAATATTTTATAGTCTAGGTCGCTAACGCTCAGTTTTTAACTGCGAAATTGGCAATGACTGTAACAATTAGCTCACATATTGAATTAAGTTTAAAAATTATATAAACTTTAAATTATTTTCTTAATAAGTATAGACATTATTTACTTCGCGTTTTTTCGGCCTATAGACAAAGATATTAATTATTAGAATAAGCACATATTAATAGTTCTATTTGAAATAGCATATTTTCTAAAAGTATTTTTGCATCAAAGTTGTTAGCTTTTTAAAAATATATATAGCTATTCGCTTTCTGCCTGTTCATAATGTAATTTCTTGTACTTAAAGCCTTGATATACTTAATTATTGAATTAGGGCATCATAAGGCACCATTATCGCTCAAATTCGATTCAAGTTTAGAATTAAAAATCATTTTGAAGTTGAATGTTTAATATCAATAGTCTTTCGCTTATTAAGCACCGTCCATTTTCACTTTCGACTATAAATCAAAACACATCAAAGCACTATTTATTTTTATCGTAAGCTTTATTGAAGTTAATGAGAAAAACAATCATATCTTTAATTATAATAGAATGTATATTTATCTCGTATCTTAACTATATTTGTATGAACTAAATGGGAAAAGCTTTCGAACGTTATTGATTTCCTTCGTCTGTTGTTAAACCCCCGACAATCGATAAGTATAACTCCACCTCTACTTCGTCTTAAAAAGGCATATTTCTGAACAGCATTAAATTTATTTCTGATTTAAATAACTCTTAATAAGTAATTTATAATGAAATGAATCTTTATCATTAAAAATTGACATTGATTCTAAAATAGGATTTAGATATTATCCTTCTTGTTAAATTACATAAATTTAAAATAAGTATCTTTCTTAAAAGGTATCTACAAGCATTTGTGGATTCTTTCAATCAAACATTTAAAATACTTAGTAAATAGATAATAATATATGTAATATTTAAATCTAGTGAATAGTATATATTTTTAGATTTTAATGTTTCTGATAATATAGAGACTTTATGACCATTTAATTACATGAATAAAGTAATTACATGACTTGTGATGTAATGTTTTGGAATTTATTTAAATAATGTTGCCGATGTTTCTTAGTTAGAATATTAGGTCAAATTTTAGTATGGTGCTTGTTAAATGAATTATTTATATAATAAATTTATTTATTTTAAATGGGTGCCGTTAATATTTATTAAGTTTTAGGGATAGTTATAAAAATAGTGTTTTTTTTTTTAAATTTTCTTTGACCTTGGTACATACTTTCGTCTTGGAAGAAGTATTATCTTAGTTTTTGCCAAAATATGTTTAGAAATACCTAATATCCAAAGATATCCTTTACTTAAATCTTACTTACGTAATGAAATTTTAGTACTTAATATTTTCATTGTGTTTTTAATTATAGTTGCGATTATGTTGTTAACATGTTTTAATGTTCTGTAAAAAAATTTTGTTTAAAGTTTGTTTTGAGGCTGTTATAGTAAATAGGTAATACTTATGGTTCTTTGCGAGTGTGATTGTTCAATTATTATTCCTTTAAACGAAGTTATGTACAAAGAAATGTCAGCATTAGCTCATATTTTAGATAGTAACTTAATTTTTTAGTTTCTAAAAATAGTTTGTAAGTTAGTAATTATAGCTGAGCCAGCAGTATTGGATACATTTCATGAATATTAACTAGAAGACTGCATTGCTCAGTTGTTGAGCAAATTGAATGTTATATACTTAAATAATATTTTGTATATTAAAGGAAATATATATATAGCTTATTTCCATTCCTCAGTTGTTATTATATTATCCTGAAATATCATCTGATACAGAAAACAACAATCATAGTTTTTTTTCAATATTTTAAGGCATCAGCCACTTATGGGGCATTATTGCCAACAATAAGAATTATAGTGTACTATAGTAATATTCAATGTAATACAAAATATCACTTCTTAGTTCTGGGTGCATTATGATCAAGGCCCGGATTTTTATTGAATTGCACATTTTGTTTACGTGCTTTTTTTAAGCCGCAGATCAAAACTCTCAACTAAAGAATCATTATACCCAGATGCAATTAACCAACTTTTATTTTGCTTATTTGACTATAAATCCATTTGTTTGCATATTTGAACTATTACAGTTTAAAAAAAAATTAAAATATAATAATGAGGAGTGACGTTAGCAGCGTGGTAACGCGCCTGTCTGCCTACCCAAAGGTTGCGAGTTCGAGTCCCCGGCCCTATCCGGGATTTTCAAGCATATAATTATACAATACTCACTCACAGCCTTCCCCCGGGCATTTGTGAGGCCCTTTAGCCAATAGGTGGCACAAAAATAGGCATAGGAGTGATGACGACCCCACCCTATGAAACCACGTCATGAAACTTATATTTTCTAAGTACATCGCGCGAGGCCTTGGACCTCCACAGTCTGTCGCACCAATAATAATAATAAAAAGAATGAAGACAAAGTTCCAGACTACACTCGAAGGAAAAAACTTACTTTCAAATTCTTAAAGCTATTAATAAAAAAAAATTAGTTATATAATTCATTTAACCTGTGTAATGTAGTTTTTTCACTTTTTTCATTTCAAGGAAAAATGGACAACCCCGTGAAATGTTGATAAATTTAAAATATTATTGCTGGTCTGAAATTTAAGAAAAGGTGTCATACCCTTGCTTAAAAACACAATAATGAAAATTATTTAAGCTCTTTGGGAGACCATAAGCTATTTTAGCCGTATCTGTGGGTCACATGAGTACTTGCTGCAATACTAGGAATTTTGTATTTTTCAAATAAAGAAACGATATATATCAAAAACATTGTATTCTAAGGATTGTCCTTATATACCCACATTACGAATGATTATCCATTTGTTTTAATATATAATAGTGAAAATTTCAGTAACCTTGCTTTACCCGAACCTTAATGAATTTTGAGGATTTATGATATGTGAATTTCTAATACGGTAAAAAAAATCTCTTGAAGATGAGTATGAAGTGGTTGTGGAAGAATCTCATAGTATCATTCCTTTAATGGTTTGTTCAAACAAACTGTTTCAACCGAAGACCAAAAACCATATTTCGAAAAACATGAATTCTGGTGTAACATCTCGTAGCGACGCCATCTATCAAGGACCGCGAGTACGAACACCGCTATTGCTTCCCGCCTAGACGATGAGATGAAGCTCGTTTCACTTTGGAGCAGTATCGATGTTTTCTGTAGCCTTTTATTGTGTTCATTTATCGAGCAAATTTGTTATAAATCTTATATATAAACATGCAATTCCCATTAAAATGGTAAATATATTGATTTTATAATAAAGTTTACCAAAAAAGAAAATACTGAAACACAAAAAAGTTAGTTCTTACAGACGGTGCCTCTCACAAGTGTGATGGTGATTTTATTGTCCCGGAAATCGTGACGAGGTTGCACCTCACTTTTAAGTTTTTCTAGTTTAATCAACATGGAACGGACACACCAATACGTCAAATAAGTTTTTCACCGTGTACTTTCATGGACCAATGGTAGAAAAAGTGGTATCCAATTTGAATTATGTAACCACACGTAATGCAACATATTCAATTAATGTTCTAGAGGAATCGGAATAAAAAAATTATGGTCCCCTATTAATGTACCCTCCCATCCTCACTTCCAGGTGGCAGGGCAGAAAGAGTCCCAAAAACCCTAAAACCTCACCCCTTTACTCCTTTCTTCTCTTTCACTCCCTCCCCCTACCCTATTTTCGACTTCTAACTTTTATTATTATTCACTAATTATCTATCATCTTTAATTACTAATTGTTTTATTTGTACTTCTTTGCTAAAACATTACGTGGAGGCCCCTCCCCTCCAAATATTTCTAGTATAATTCTCAGAAAATGGATTTATCATACCTCAGGTTTTGAGTAACAACGCTAGAAAAGGGATGTATCTAATCTGATTTATGTAACAAATACGTAATGCAACTTACTAATTCATGTTTTGTTTTTCTTTTTTAGAGGGGTCGGAAAAAAAAAATGTCAAGGTACCTTGGGACAGTACATAAGACTTTCAGTATATTCATCCAAACCTTTTTGCCATGAAGAGTCTTATTTCACGCTATATCCCTGTTGGTCACCTCATCCTTCCTCTAGCTGTTCACCTTTAGTAGGACCCGGCAGCTAGTTACCCACCGGGCCTACATGCCTCCTTCGTATCTACAGGAATAGCACCCGGTAAAACGAAGGTACCTTCCTTCATGACCTGACGGCTGGGCTACCCTCCGGGGTTGCAACTTTCTTCGTACCTACAGGAATAGTACCCGGTAGGACGAGGTTACCATCCTAAGAGAGATTATGGCTGTCATCCCGTAAGTCTTACCCTATCTATTCAGCTCTTAATCAACTACCTTACCTATATTGAACATGCATCGTCGCGGCCTTCTAGTCAAGTGTACATAACATTATCTATTGGAGTCCGATATAACATAACAGAGGAAGACGTTTCCAGTTTATTGGTAATTTTTTTTATCTTGATGCATTCACTCAATTTTATTGTCGTCAAATGTAGAGGTGATGATTCTACGTTTTGCCAAAAAGGAATAGTTTTGACTCCAACAGTGGACCATCATCTGAAATGGGTCAGCATATGATTTTTTACTTTCTGCCGGTGTTTTGTTAGCGTAATACCAATAAATCAAGATTCGTTTGACATTTGAGGCGTATCAGTAGTTTTTTAAGACTGATTTCATAAATTGCTGAAAACATCTGTAGAAAATTTGTTTTCTCTAGAGAATAACGTTGATATTATGTTATGGAAAGTGACTACTGGTAGAAATTAAAATATAGTAATTAACAAAAAATGTCATTGTAAACGTTTTTATTTTTGCAGTTACCATGTTATACTACCGAATACCCAATTTTTTATTATCTTCGACTGTCTTGAAATTCAAATAAAATATTAGGATTTAAAACCAATATCAAAATACGTTTAAGTTAAGAAATCGGTATTTTATCAATGTTGTGTTTAAATTTAAATGAAAATTATTGTTGTGAAGTGTGATATTTGCAAGAGGTATATAAATAAAAAGTTCAAATTCAATAGAATGTAGAAAATTGAAATATTTTATTATGAAAAAGAGGGTCAGGGGTGCGGTCACGAGAAAACAAAAAAAGTTAACAACTATTTATTTGCCTATGTTTCGCCCCACTTTGTAGACCTTCGTCAGGGCTGTTTCTGCTCAGGTCAGTACGAAATTGATATGTATTATATTGTAGTTTTAAAAATTAAATTAGCTCATAATATTGTGGGGACATTTTAGATGTTATCCCGCGCCCCTACAAACTGTTCTAGTAACATCTCTGGATTCTTTAGCAAGTTAAAAAACTTTCCTTAATACTACTATAAGAAGTTAAGAGTCAGTTGTATCCATGATCAGACAGACATCTTTTAGGTAGAGATGAAATTTCGACAAGAAAAATTGGTCTGAGATCTAGTCCGGGCAAACAGCCGAACAATTGGAATCAAACTAAAGTACAAGAAACTATTACCACTATTCCTTAGTAGAAGGAAAATAATCTACGCGTTGTTTATTTACATCCGGGTTGTTACTTGATTAATCTGATTTTACAATATATCATAATAGTCTTTTTCAATTGCTTTTTTTTACTATTATTTATTGGAATGACAAAATAGATTATGGATTTAAAAAATATATATATATTTGCCGCAAATTATAATAGTAAAAATATAAAAAAATTACTGATCCTAATAGCATAACAAAAAACAATGTAAAAACAAAACCTTCTGTGAAGGTTATAATTAGAAAGTTTAAGAAACACAGTTTACAATCATAGGGAGGTTACCCGTTGTGTGCAGTTGATGTCCATGTCGGTATTAGTATTAGATAAACTCTAAGTTTACCTTATTCCACTTTAACACCATTTATTTTCACAATGACTGATCTGTGAAAATGGAAGTAACAAAATTAAGTAAGTGATAATGTTAAAATCTATTTCATATTTATGCTAAAGGTTGGTTGTTATTCTAAATAAACAATCATTGTTTTAGATTTTGAAGAAGTTTTCCCTGATATTGTGAATGATATAGAAAATGCATCTTTCCTCTGTATTGATGGTGAATTTACTGGATTAAACAATGGTCATAATGTTAATGCATTCGACACTCCTGCTGAATCTTACCTTAAGATTCGTGCAGGATCCATGGATTTTCTTTTTATACAATTTGGCCTGTCAATTTTTACTCAAGATGAAAAAACGGGAAGGTGTTCATGTCTTGTATTGGACTTGAATAATCTATTGATGGTGGAATAATATTCATACTTATCATTATATTTAATTTTAGGTACAAGAATAAAACATATGTATTTTATCTATTTCCAAGACCTGTCAACAGACTAGCTCCTGACACTAGGTTTTTGTGTCAAACCTCTAGTATTGATTTTTTGGTTTCCAATAACTTTGATTTTAACAAACTATTTAGAGAAGGTAGGTAATGTTTTATTTCCTAATAAGATGAAGTAACCTATTTTGTTCAACTTATCTTAAATTTTCAAATTTATAGGTATTCCATACTTAAATTCTAGTGATGAATCACAACTAGCTGATGCTATGGAAGTAAAAAGAAGTTATAAAGCAAATCAAGTTAAAGACAGCTCCCCTCAAACCATACCTGTCCCTAAACAATTCAAATCAACAATTGACAGTGCAATGTATGTATTTTAATAGGTTTAGTATATTTGAAATATATTTCTACCACTAGAGTTATTTACATTTTAGTTTGTCTGTTTTTCTTAAAAGAGTTTGTAAATTTGTTTGTTTTACTTGCTTGTTTTAGGAAATTCTAATATGCTATACCTCTACTGATTGTTTCTTTCATTTTTCAGGAAAAAAATTGACCAAGTTGTTAATGGTAAAGAAATTGAAGTTAAAATAGATAAGTGTTCTGGCTTTGTTAGGAAGCTCATTTATCAAACTTTTGAAGAAAAGTAGGTTATGATTGTTTATCCCTAACATTTTAATATTTTATAATAAAACTACTATTTCATTTTCTTTTTATGTTAGATAATTACAAATATCATTAATAAATAATTGATAAATTAGTTTCTGTTATATTTCAGGATTAATATAAATTTAATTAGTTTGTAATGCTATTTTGTTTTGACCTGTGATTTAAACTTATTTAGGAGGTTAGTAGTAAGTTGCTGTATAAAGTGTAGGAAGTTAAATTATAATATTTTACTTTTGAAATCAATTTTTCTTCTTTAGAATAAAGTAGTTATATTTTAAATTTTGAGGATAAGGTACTCAAAATTAATAAAAATAAAAAAATCTATTTATTTACTATTCTTGAATATTTTGAATATGATAAATGGAAAATTTCATTCTTAAATTCTATTCACCCAACTAATAATCTTCCACTTTAATTTTTGAATAAAGATTTCCTGTTTAGTTATCATTCCATTATTAAAACCAAGAGATAATCAATTTACAGTGCATCATTATCTTACAGATACAAAAATGTTGAAGGCATTATTCTGAAAAGTGAAGGTGGAGGAATGTTATGTAAAAAAGGTGCGGAAGATTTAATGGAAGAGAAAGATGCTAAAGAACTAGCAGCTGCTGTTGGTTTTTCTAAAGTTGTTCGTGAGATTTCCGCCAAGGTAAATGTTTTAAGCTTCAAATATGACCAAATTATGTACCTGAAGTATGAGATATTTTTTCTTAGAATTAATCAATTTTTGTTCATTATTTTAATATTTTTTCAGGGCAAATTGGTAGTCGGTCATAATATGTTACTTGATGTTTGCCACCTCGTCCAGAGGTTCCTAGATCCTCTTCCTCCGGATTATAATGATTTCAAAGAAATGATTCATACATTATTTCCAAAGTAATTTTATAGCTTTATTATATTTTTGTTTCATTATTAAACATTAAACATTATTAATTAATGATTTTCAAAAAAAATGTCTGCATATTTGTTATTTATTGCCTGAGAATATGTTATGAACAAATGGATACCTCTAATTAACTGCCAATTAATTTATTTAACAATACATGGGCCCTTCAACCATTTGGATTATTTTTGCATTTGCATACTTCAACTTCAAATATCCTTTGTTCTTTTCATCATCCAAGCAATAAATAATTTATTGCCCTGTGGCTTAAATGCCAAATTTTTAAAATAGCTTCCTCAATGGTAGTGATTCCCAACTAGTTGTGAGCAGACCACAAGAGGATGCCTAGGGCCTTGAGGAAAGTGGGGTTCGGGAGGGGGAGAGTCTTCCAGCTCATATTTTGTGAACAATTATTTTTAAAACTGTTTAATTGTTTACTTTTTCTGATGTTTGAGTGTAGATAAAACCCTTATCACCCGAACCTTGGTTTTTTACTCTGGCTATCAGAAGATCCTCCTTATCCAATCTCTATGAAGTGGGTACCCTAATTGGGAGAAAACCTAGTAGTAGAGTGTAATCCTGACCAAACACCTTGCACAATCTTTGTTCTTGAAACAGTATATTTTTACTAAACAATGAGCCAAAGGCTCTCTGGCAAAGCTGTTGGTTGATCCTGATTCTAACCAAATCACCTCCTTGCTCAACTGTTGGTATAGTAACAGTACTTCCTTATAAAGTTACCTACACACCTGACCCTTCATGGGTTGTAGCGGTACAGATTTTTTAAAAAATATATTTATGTATGTATATACCTATATTATATACACACACACTCATAAAAGATATAATAAGTGGAAGTATAACTATCATGAATAATAAATGATGTTTTAAAACATATAAGGATTAATTTCATTTCATAGTTACTGAAAGTTGTTTAATGATTTTATTTTTTTAAAAATAGATTTATTTAGACATTGCTCCTCTGTTAGAGTAGTGTTACTTCTCCAAAATTTTCACTTTTAAAATATTGCATTTGAAGTCTATTAGACTCTCCTCATTCTCAAATAATTTTATTTTCCTAGTACCAGTGCAATGGACGTAATGCATATTACCCTCTTCTAAGACCAGAAAAGAAATCTGTTCAGTTGGAAAGAGAGTTGCGTAATTAAAAAAAGAAAGAAATATTTTTCATAATATTGGAAATGTTGTTTATAAATTTGTTTTTTTAAAATCTTAATCATCCTATAAGTTCCATTATAACTTCTGTAAAATTATTTTACTGGTAGTTAAGTATAAATTTATGTTTTATATTCTCCAGAATAATTGATACCAAACTTATCTGTGCTGAGGATGCAATAAAGCAAACTATTAATGGAAGTACTTTGGAAATGTTAATAGATACAATGTCAAAACCACCTTTTCATTTACCAGAAATAGGTATCTTTCGTTTTTTTTAATTTGATCTAGTTGTAAGAAATAAACATATTTACACCGATAAAAATTGCCTATTTTTCATTTCATAGATGGTGAAGAAGGATACAGCTATGTGTTATCAGATGTAAAATATCATAATGCTGGCTATGATGCTTTTATAACTGGAACTGTTTTTCTCTCTTTAATTAGAGCAATAGGTAAGTATCATGTGTGTTTTTTTTTATAGTTTATTAGGATTTATTCTTCAGTTAGTCATCAATTTTTTTAATTTAATGTTCAAGTTGAAACCATGAGTGAGTAAACTTGTGTTTATGTGTATCGGATCATGATCTTTTAAATCTGTTGGTTTAGTTCCAGTTCTATTGTTTGCAAAAAGTATATATAAATTATCATTGTACCTCTTCCTTTACTCTTCTAAAAAAAAAAAAAAAAAAAAATGAAATAAAATAATAATTGTAATAAAGTCTACTAAAGTTTTTTTTTTTTTATCAAGTGGAGAAAAAAAAAGAAATCTTAAACATGTTGATGCTCAGGAGAAAAAAAAGAGGTGTTAATCAGTTTCTCAAATACTAAAAGTGAATTATGACTGTGAATAAATGTGAAGTTTGATTTTAACAAATATTATTCTGTTTAGAAAACAAAGTTTTTACTTTGTTCATGTTTATTCAAGTTTGCTTATGTTTCTTTGTATTTATGTTCTATAACTTGATACAATTGAATTCTTTATTTTAATTCATAAAATATTGTACAAGTCAATGGAGAGAGTGATGATAGTGGTCTTGTGATATTTTATTGATTTATGATAAAGTTTGCTATTGATGCATTGATTTTTTTTTTGATAGTTTTTTTATTTTAAATATACTCAATTATTTGCTGATTTTTTTCTGATTTAGATCCAGACAACAAAACATCTAGCATAAAGAATTGCAAACCAATTGAAAAGTATATGAATAAGTGAGTAATTATTTCTGCATTTAAATATTAAAAGTTATTATTTCCGACGGAAGTCTGTCAAATTATCAATGAATAATGTTCTTCTTACTTATAAGTTATTAATTAAAAAAAAATTTCTTATTTGATTAAAATAATCTAACAATTGTCATTAATGAAGTTAATTCAATCTATTTTAGAAAATTCTGAAATCATCAGTCAAGTGATTCCATATTTAATATGATAAATTATACTGAATTTCAATGTATTACTTTATAGTGGTGTAAGTACATTTCCACTTACTTTGCTAACAATACAATTAAAGGTTCTCTCTTTTAAGAAAATTAATTGAAAAGTAGTAATTTTCCTAAAAGAGAGAACCTTTAATTGTATTTTTGGTAAAGTTGAAGTCAGCCATCAATATAATAGAATTCTAGTTTTTAATATTATTTATAAACCTTTATGTTGTGTGTAAATTACATAATTTTTTCAGGTTGTTTCTTATGAAAGCTCCTGATACATGCATGGACCTGGTAAACCCTGATCGTATGTTATTTATTTTCTCTTTTTTTCTAAGAATTATTTAGATGTAGAATTCGATTTAGATTTGTTGTATTATTTTTTTATTATTGTTTGAATTCAAGAATCATATTATTAATAATAGTTATAATACCATTTTATACTTGTTTTTTGTTTTGTTTTTATGAGAACCATATATTAAGCAGTCCCTTGATGATCAATATTATTTTCAGTATTATGCTTGACACTTCTGTCCAATAAAGTCACAGACACTTCTGTCCAATCCATTATTGCTCGATAAGTTGCCAGCAATATCTGGTATGAGATTTCTGCAGTAAAAATGTGGAATACGGTACATTAGGTGATGAACTTTTGAAATTAGTTATGCCTTAACTTCAAAAAAGGGAAACAATTTGAGATGTTATTCCTCCTGTTCACTATCCATGTATTCGTGTATCATGTATAATGTATAACATTACTATAATACCCACATTATGTAGACAGAATTATATCAGTAATACCCTCAGATGATGCAATGTATAACATAAACTGTAAAAATTACACTCTTTTTTTATTGATACAATATATTTAATTTCATATCTTTCATTATGATTTACAGTCAGTATAAATTTACAAAAAGTTGTTCTGTAGTAAATATTTATCATCTATGGGACCACTTTAGAATATTTTACAATTTTTACTTTCTACCATCACCGAGACAAGAAGCAAATCTAGTAGAGCGAGTAAATTTAATGTCTTTTTCTTTTATAGAATATTTCAGATGAGGACTCCTTTGCTGCCTTCTATTAAAAGAGATACAATTTCTTAGTTTTTTTTTTTCTCAATCTTGAACATGCCAGCATTATTATTGGCTTCATTTTCATTTGAAATACTTTCTATAATTTAATCTTCTTCTTTTGTTAATTTGTCTAGCTCTGTACTTTTTGTACAGACTCTATACTTACCCCTTTTGAGTGGTGTTTGAAAAGCAAAGATTTCAGGCATAATATACTTGTTCTGTAATGTCCCAGTTCTTTCAATGCTTCACTATAATGTGCATCTAAGAAATCTAGTATTATTGTTCAATAGGTATGGGAATGTAAGTTAAATGCTTATACATTTTTTTAATTTTTATTTTATAGCTGAACCGAGCAGGGATCATGTTTTTCATGTTACATTTCCAAAGCATTGGAATGCAAACAACATCCAGAAACTTTTCAGTCCTTTTGGTATGTATTTTTTTTTTTTTTAATTTGTTATATGTTGAATCTTTTTTTCTTTCTTATTATTAACTTTATTTTGGGTGTTTTCATTGGTAACACTTGATAATTAATTTTATGAGTGTTCTTGATTGCCATGTTGGATCATTGGTTTTAATATGTGTTAGCTTTAATTTTTTTATTTATTTGGTTACGTTTCTGTAAAAATTTCTGTTATATTCAGTTTACATCAATTTGGTGAAACATGTTCGATTATTGAAACTTCTGAACATTATTTTCAAAGAGGTTTATCAGAGTTCAATCCCATGAGAAACTATGGCTGAGCACAGCATTCAGTTGTGGCCTCAAATGATTCATAAAAGCTTGTTTATATATTTTTTTTTAAATCAATCCATTGTTTAAAAATTGAATTGAATAGAAAGCTGCTCGAATGGTGATCTTGAGAAGGCATTTCTCTGAAATGGAACACTTTCTTCTCCGCTCAGTGTTCCCTTTATCTCGACTAACTATGAATGGTTTCTCTTTTTTTTAGCTGTCATCTGCATTGTTACACTTGGAAAAAACTATATATAACTATATATAAATGTAATTTTCTGAATAATTTCCCCTAATATTTTATAATATAATAAAATAACCATTACAAACAAAATAATAATTTAATTCATTCAAAGAGCAAAACAATCTCATAATTCTACCTAACGTAAGAGTTCATTTTGAAATTAGTTGTTTGCACTTATTAATTTTTTCCAATAGTGTCAAAATAATATGTATGACAATTTTTTTCTCCAACATTTTTGGTAAAATTTATAAAATGAAATGAAAGACAGAAACTATTGATATATGTAATTAAATAAAGGATTAGACAGTGTGAAAAATGATATATGCATTATTTAAATCACAGTCCAATAAGGATTAAAATGATGACTTTAATGTAAGGATTGAATTAATGCATAAAGACTTTTGTACCAATCTAATATTATTAGAGATATAAAGGAAGACAAATACTGGCAATGGTTAGAAGTATGAAGTTACTTCCAATCCTCATAAAACCGAAAAAATTGAGACATCTCTTGGGTGTTGAGATAAATTGACAATTTGGCATATCTTTTATTCTGGCCTTTATAAGAACAGCCTGAAAAAAATTGAGGAGGTTATTGCATACCCATTTGTGAACAGAAAATTTTAGTTACTTTCCAGTCTTGATAATATTTACAATATCTACAAATGTTGATATTAATAGACAAACATAGGACTGACAATAGTTAGATAATCATACATTTCTGATTACTGAGTGTCCCATTTAAAGAATGCAGAAAAGAAACTTAAATTTTAAATTATGTAAAGATGAATCGGTTTTATTAATACTTTTTTATTAATAAAATATAACCATTTTAAGGGTTGTTTAACAATAATTGAGAAATGAATTGTGACTGAAAACAACTCTACCTTCTGCTTCTCCTCTTTCCTGCTGTGGCCCATTAAAATGTTCTTTCCTTGTCACTATCTTGCAGGATTACTGAAAATTTGGGAACCACTGACATAAGAAATAGGGAAGGAATAGAGAGGGCCCTTGGGAGGGGATTTAAACTCTTTACAGTTCCTTTTATCTTTTCTACATTTAACTTGTGTTCAATTAAATAGTGATAAATTGTTGAAAGTTTCATAATTTAATTAATTCCTAGTCTTAATAGCTGCATTATTCAGATTATTTAAATTTTTTTTCCATTAAATTGGAATACAAAATTATGTAAATCTTTCAGATAAGTTTAACTAGTTTTCTGAAAAGTATTTTTCTCCATATAGTATTTATGTTATATTATTAGAGGTAAAGAAAAAAAAAACTTGGCTTGTTTTTGTAATTTATTTTAAAAAATTTTTTTTTTACTTTAGGTTCAACTCAGTTGTTTTGGTTGAGTGATACTGCTGCTTGGGTTTCACTTTATCAACGTGAAGAGAGTCATAAAGTTATGAAGGCTTTAGAAAATTCATCTAAGTTGCCAAGTGGTGTGACTGTGTTGTCCTACCAAAGGTATGAATTTTATTTCTTATTTTTAGGAGGAAGAGTTTCCCTTTAATGTTCAATATAAACATCAAAAATCCCTTTAAAAAAGTTCTGAAAGTAATGAAAATAACAATTATTTCAGATTCATTCGTGAAAAAGGAGCTGCCATTTCTCCTAGACCAAATAAGAGGAAGCATGGTAATGAAAATGCAAGTGAAGAAGGGAAAAGGAAAAAGAGTTCCCCAAATGATATGAGGTAGTTATAAACAAAACTATAATTTTTTTCTGCAATTTTTTATTTGTGATAATCATTTTTTGTTATGCGTGCAATTATTATTGTAGTTGGATCGAAAATGAATAATTTATTTTTAGGATATCATGACCTTTCATAAGTATTCAACAAACTCTGTGCTATAAATGTTTTTTGGTGTGGAATTTATTTCAGTTAAAATTACAATTATATATTTTTCAGTGAAATTTCATATAATTCATGAAAAAACTAAGCCAATGGCAATCTACTCCACTAACACCTTAAGAAAGAGAAACTTTAATGGTAGTATGAAAGAAAGATAACATACCGTATATCTGTTGCTTAAGTAAAATTGTGTTTTGTCTGTATCACAATGTATAGTTGTTCTGAACAAAATCAAATTTAGGAAGGAAGGGGCTTATTGGAGGGGAAACTGCTAACCGTTTGTGGAGGAACAGCTCTATGTCCTCCTTACTTAAAATTTTGTTAACCTCTGTCCTTGAATTATTAAATAAATGTCATTAATCAAATTGATTTTTCTTTTAATCAACATTAAGCCGAAAATTAAAAATGAAAACGATTGTATCAATAATTTTATTTAGATATATATATTTTTTAAATTTACCATAGTATCCAACTATCTTTGATCTTTTAATATACTATCTACATTATCCACTATTTTTCCTGTTCCATAGATGAATAAAGATGTTAGAAATATGATGAAAAACATGAGGCTGCTAGGGATGGCAAATACTCAAAAAAATTGTTCATTACCATCAATGTTGTTAGACCATTGTATTGGTAATACACCTTCAGTTAGTTGGTCCTTCAGGTTTTTGATGATGAAAATTAAATTTTAGCCACTTTTTCAATGTTGCTCGATTTAAATAATTTTTTAACTTAAGTTTCCTCTTCCCATTTTAAATAAATGTTTCAAAGTTAAGATAATAAGATAAGACCATGGCTACATCTGGGTTTAGAGGGGTGGGTTGGCCAGAAAGGATTCCCTTCTATTATTTTTGATGTTTCAATCGCCTTCGAGAGATTGTGACATGTCATACCATAGTGACCATTATAATCACTATAAGTGTCTATTTTAAAGATGAGATAAGGAAGGCTATCCTAGAGTAGAGAGGAAGAGGGTGGATCTCACACTGTTTTCCAATTTTAACCACTTTTCCAATGTTGCTCAATCCAACTAATTCTTTAACTTGACTTTCCTCTTTCTTTATTAAATAAATGTAGTAAGTAATATGCAAGTTAAAATAACAATTTTTTTTATCTCAAGCCCCATGGGTGCGTGGGGTTGATATCAGGGGATGATGGGAAAACGTGTTGAAGGGTACTTTTTTACTGCATTGGAAGAGGAGGCCGAGGAATTTGATATTTTGGAAAAGGTAGTATTCTGTGTCACTCTATTGGTAACAGGGCTCACCAGATTTTTTTAGTCAGAAATAAGTCAGTTACTAGTCCTCGGTCTAGACTGAGGCTGTTAAAGTGCGGCTGTCCTGTCGATATCAGTGTCCTGAATAGTTGGTTTGTGCAGTGCTGGAGGAAATAACAATTAAGTGAAATCTATTCAATTATTTAATCAAATTTTGGGAGAAGGGTTTATAAAGTAAAATCATTTAATTATACAGGTCTACGTCAAAAAATTTGATTTAATCCAAAATTAATAAATGGCTAAAAAAGCCAGTTATTATATAATTAATATATTAATAAGCAATATCAAAAGACTGAAAATTATTGCTATAATTTATTATTTCCAAATAGTTGTGAATCTAAAATTCTAAAGTAAAAAAATTGGTGCCTTGGATTTGGGAAAAATGCACACATAAGCATAGAATATTTAGCAAGACTTGGTAATTTGGACTCGGGGGTCTTATTACGTATTTCCTTTGAAAATCCAGATTTAAAATTTTTCATTATCACTATATTCCCCTTCCTATATATTTCATATATGAGTGAAAATAAAACAAAAATATTGCAAAGTATTACAGAATGGCTTATTTTATGAGAAGATGATCAGGGGTGTGGTCAGCAAAGAAACACTACAAGTGAAGACAACTTATTTATTTCTACCACATTGGGACCTGGATTTCAGGCCTTGATTAGGGCTGAAAAACAAAACAAGATAACAACCTTACTTCAGAGAAACATAAAAATAAAAAATAAACAATCTTGGAAATATACAAAACAATAAATTAGGTAGATAATAGTGTGCCTAATAATAAATGGGTTATTATTTAAATTAATTATTCATTTTGTCAATAAATAACCATAACCACGAGAAAACTTCTAGATAACTTGAGTCAAATAAATCACTGCACGGTAGAAAAAACAAGCTCAATCTAAATGCAGAGAAGACAAAGGCTATTATAACATTCTTATCACTTCCTTATAACCGTACCCTATGTCCCAACCTTGTTCCTAGATAATAATCTCATAAAATTGTATCAAAAACATCAAAATCACCTTTAATCAAACTCTTTCCTGGAAAAATCATGTCTCCTCTATCTCCCATTGTACCTTTTCTACCATAAAGCACCTTTGCTACCTAGTACCTTTTAAAACCCGCATACTCCTAGTCACATCCTTGATATTCCCCCACTTTGACAATTCCTGCATGATAAAGTATGGTGTATCTCCTTTGAACTCGATGCTAAACTAAAACCTTTAATTCATTATTATGTACAATTTATCTTCAGGATCCCAAGGGACACCTATATCTCCTGACATTATGAGAGAAGTGGTTTTACCTTCTTACTGTTGTATTTCTTGGCATCCTCTCAGCATATACCTCCAGTCTCCTTCAGTTTAAATCCTTCATATAAATAATTCTCGAAATACTATTTCTCAGGTATTTATGTTAAAACGGCTCACTGAACAGCAGCTTTTTACGATCTTCTATAATTCTCGTTATTAAATAATTCTCCCTCCTTATGGAACTTCATCCTTACGTTCATTCGTTGCTTCAGTACCTACCCTTCTTACCTTCAAATTTTGCCTATTCCTTCCCTTCCTATTACCTACCCAAATTAAGTGAAATTAATCTTGTTTTAAAACAAAATTCGTAAATTGAGTGAATATTTCATTCCATTTTTATATTATTATATACTCATTTGCACTACTATTTTATCCTTTACTGCACTGTAAATAGATGCCATTTTTATTTATTTGTTTGTAAAATTGGAAGCTAACATATTTTGCTCACTTGTTAATTATTTTATTAACATTACCTTTTTTTTTTAATTTATTACTATCAGAAATTAAATTTTGACTTGATGTTGTTTCATTTTTATTATTATTTATGGACTTTTTATATTTTATTTTTATTTTTACTTTAGGGCTCTAAAGTCCAATTTTTACTTTCTGTATTAGTATTCTTAAGAGACTTATCCCACAATAAATAAAAATTATTATTTTTATTAAATAATAGAGTATAAAAAAATTGAAAAATTATTATTGTTCTAATCTTTATGTTAGTGATTTCAAACCACTTCATAGTTTTCGTCTATCTTTATAAGTGGCTGAAATATGGTGGTATGAAATATGGTTGTATCTCTAATAGGCCACTATTTTGTAATAATATGGTGTATATTAATATTGGGTTGTGAGGATCATCCTTTGGTGCTAAATCTAAAACTAATCTCACCTCTAGTCTCAGAAGTAAATGCCAGAGATAAAATTTAAAACCCCTAATTGGCTGTTTTTTTTAACTGGTGAATGTTAATATAGATCGTTGTGGAGTGATCTTGGTGATTACAATAGACTTTGGGGTTGAATATGAAAAAAAAAAAAGAAGCACAGTGATCTGAGATAAAAGACAAAGTAGTGGATATTTTCAGGAGTGCTTTCCTATTTTAGCATTTCTGATCAACCTGTTATCTGTTATAACCAATTATCTGGATTGGTTTGTGACCCAATTATTTAATTTTTTGGAATTTTCAAACAGTTTTCTGGTTTAAACAACTCCCTTATGAAATTTATTCTTACTGATCCTGGATGTATACTTTTTCATTTCATACCGTCTTAGATTAATTTTTATATACCATTGAATTATGGTTAATTTATGTGATAACAGAACAATTTTTAAGTTATTATTTTTTTCATTTTACATGTAATAAAAAAAAAAATGTATTCATTATATCTAAAACCATTTTAATGACTTTAGTTAATAGACATTATTAGGATTAATTATGTTATACTTGCTAATGTATAACATTATCAATAATTGATCATCATTATGTTTTTGCATGCCATGTTTGCTCTTTAGTGAAATGGCGTTTAATTGTACTAGACTTTATTTTAGACCTATATGTGAATAGCTTGAATGAAATAGAAGGAATCATTAATTAGTTGTATTCTGTAATTCTAATTACTTGCATTTTATTTTCGGTTGCTTTTAATTAATAACAGCAAGCTCTTATTGTAATTAAAGAAAAAATATATACTCATTTTACTTAATATTTTCTCACATAGCTATATTTATTATTATTATTTTAAGGGCATTAACTGAGCCATATTTTTTTTTTTAGGATCTTATACTCACAAGCAACAAAACAACCTAGCCTCCATTTTGAAGTATCTTACTTCATTTGCTGATAATAAATAAATTATCTGAATTGTAATATTTTTTATTTATTTTGGCTTATTGCATTAGTTTCATTTCATATAATTGATTTAGTTTGTTTACTATGTTGAGAATACATATATAATAAGAAAATTATTTATTGATAGTATTTTATGTTCTGTTTTCGGCAAGATTGGAGTTATACTAGTTTTTGCATAATTATTAAGAATACTTTAATTTGAATAGAAATTTTTGATAGTTAAAATATTACACAAAAGACAATATGAAACTTACGTAAAAAATTAAAAAGCAACTTAATAGCCAAAAGTGAGTATATTATAAATGAATTTTGGCTCTATTACAATCTATGCATTACAAAATACACAACAGAAACTTACATCTTTTAAAACCCATTTATAAGAAATATTAGACATTTTATACTTCATCTCAACCTCTTATATAATCTCTTTCATCTTCCATGTTAACTGTAGTTTAGACGACTGGCTAAGGAAGAAATTTCTGTTACAAATTGCAAGTCAGGCAATACAATTTTTTTAAGTCATGATAGTCAAAGTAAAATGAGAACATTAAATCTGCTTGATACTCTGAACTGCAGTTGCAAATACAGTATAATAAATACTTATTCTAAATTTGAGTACATTGAACCATACAAATTTACAATTATTTGTATTAATCTTAGTTTTTGGGCTTTGAACGTTTTAATTTAGGCTTGCCTCTCAATTGGATTCTTATTAATTATTTCCTTGTTGCTTAATTTACACCATTCATGAAGCATATGCGTATTAGTCAGCATCGGTTGATGCATTTTATCTTGGTGTTCACTCATTTTATTTGCACTATAAGTAAGATTGAAATGGCAGTGCATTTGTTAGATTAGTTACCTTTTTTTACCTTTATGTCTGTTTTTGACAGTGGCTATTTCATTATTAACTTTTCTCCAAAAACTTCATATATTGCATTATTTTTCCTTTCCTTAGTTGTTCCTACTTAAGGAAGTTTCATTGTTTTCAAATTTCATTCATGAACCATTTGAAATAATTGTGACAGTTTCAATAGATTCAAATTAGAAAAGAAAAACTATTTAAAATAACCGTTCTGTGTTTATTGTTTATGATTGTTGGACATATAATTAGGTTTGAAAAGTCTCTGCCAATAGTTATGTAAACATTTTGAATTTTTCACAAATGAAGTGCAAAATATTCTTGTTTAATATAGAAGTTATTGAATATCTTTCATGTTTTTCTATTTTCTTTTATGATGTTGATTGTCCTCTAAGTGGTCAATGATCTTGCTGTATCCCATTTTATATTATTAACGCACCTGGTTTTTACCCAACTAGAATAAAGTAATTACTATCAATTTTAACTCAACATAATTGAGATAACCCAAATTTCATAGAGGTTTGTTTTAATTTTTCTTACTGTGATAATTGTGACTTTGATTTAAATGGACTACTTAAGGCCTGTTGTACACACAACAGTTTTGTGTTTACGAATTGTTGGACATGCTAATACAAACTAATCCATCAGTAGTCTGCAAAAATGAATGACTTTTCTAGCAATAATTAACCCGACTTTGGTTAACATTATCATTTGTGAAATTAACCTAGAATATGTAGTCATGTGGTTTTTTGATTTCTTTGTCCTTAACCGTTTTCCTGAATGAGAAGTTCTTTTACTGTTGGTTCTGTTTAAACATACGGAAACAGAGACAAGGACTTGACAGATTATTGTTAAAAACTAGTTATTTATTTCTTATTTTGTTAAAACTTCTATTTCAAGTTTAATTAATTCCATGACTACTGTAGTCATTTGATTAGCTTATGTTCTATATCTTAACAAATGCCCATAAATCATAATTAGAGATCATGTTTGCCTCTTAGCATTGTATTGTACTGATTCTAAATTTTTTATTGGGTGCAATCATTCTAACCCTTTCAAATAAAATTAATACTTTGCCTCCTGGATAGGGTCTTTGGCTAGAGTGACAGTTATTGGAAGAACACTGAGTTATCAATTATGGTCCTCTCTCCCTTGATCTAACTCGGCGGTTTTATCTGCTCAAATATTGAAAAAACTTTTATTTTTTTTAGATTAAGAAATGAAGAAGGAAAGAACCTTATTATTTAAAGTTTTAACCACTCAAAATAACTTTTAATTGTAATAACTGATTTTGGATTCAGCAAAAAAAATCAATTTACACAACATTAATTTTATTGTTCAAAATTAATATCATTTTTGCATACCAATACAATCATTATTCAATTTAAAGTGATACATGTTTAAAATACATAGGAAAACCTCAGCATAAAGTGCGCCCTGGGAAAGGATAGTTCGTCCATTATATGGAAGTGTCCATTAAGTAGCAGTAAATATAAAAAATAATGCAAAAATAAAATAATAGAATTGTGTACATCTTGCCACTTAGGCTATACTAATATCATGTAAGTACGAAAAAATCAATATGATCTTTATAATATTAAAAAAAAAAAAAAAATCAATGCAGCATTACATCACATCTCAACTTGAACTTAGAGAATTATTTCAAAATGTTTCTAGAACAATGTATTTTTTTTAAAAATTGTATACAATTTTTTTTGGAATCAGGAACTACAGTGGGTTAAGTAACAATATTTATTTTATTTCCAATAGAAACTTTTCACATGTGATAAGAATCATAATTAAGATCAAATAAGTAAGTATTAAAGACAAATAAATAGAATAAGTTTTATGCAGAAAATGTTTATGAGAAAACAAGGGGGAATCCAGAACAAAACAAAACAGTAATGCTTCCTTTTTATATATTTTAGAAGGTATTTGGAGATTACAGACTTACTTCAGTAATTTAAAATAAAATCTAATTTATTAATAAGATCTAATTAATGACTACGTGTACTATTCTCACATGATATACATATTGCATATTTGTTGTTAATGCTACCAAAAGACTTTATTCTGGTATATACGTATACATTTTTTCCCAATACAAATGACCTGTTAATTAAGTACGGGAATCGAGAGTTTCCAATCATAATTTACAACTTTTGTTTGTTGTAGATTAGTAAAAAGTGCTGATAGGGAATAATATTAGTGTGCACATCTAAAATGGAGAGATTCCAGAATACAGGGGTTCAATTTACTAAATTTGTACCTTGGCTGATTCCTTTACAAAATTCCTGTCTAAAGGGGTATCCACTGAGAGAAGTTCCACTGTATCATGGTTTTGAAAAAAATGATATCAAAGCAATATAGAGCTAATGTCTCAGAATAAATAACCAGGAGGGAAGTAATTAATCACAGATTTTTCCTCTGGTTCTTCAAATTTGTTCCAGGCGAGGATGACTTACTGTTTTTTTCATATTGATAATGAAAAAATATATTGGATAAGGAATTAAAGTGTTTTCATTATAATAAACTATTTTAGTGTATTGTGTTAGTTTATTACTAAAGATTTATTTTTGTAAGATTTTTTCCTACCTATGAACATGTTTCAGGCAGTGGCTGTATTTTCTGTTTTTTCTCTTTTTTGCTTGGCTTGGTGTTCAGCTTCTTAAAAATTGATGAAGAATTTTATGTTGTGCCCTAACCATGTTAATTATACCCAAACCATGTTGATGTGGATTATGTCCTGACCATGATACAGATAAAGTTCTAACTGTTGACATGGATCATGTCCTAACCATGTATTTTTATTGCTGTTAAAATGGCTGTGGACTAAATTACTACTGTTGTACCTTACTAAATGTTGTTTCATTTTTATTTATATTTTAACTTAAAGAGAAAGTTAAACAAAGCATGTAGATTCATAATAATGTTCAGTGTTTAAATATATTTAAAGTATATGTTACCAAAACAAAATATATTGTTATTTTCTTTATGTTCTTATTCATTAAATTTAACCTTATTTATGGACTTCTGAAGCCCTATTTGTTTCTCTATGTGATAATAATTATTGTTTGAGTTTCTTGAGGAATAACAATACTATATTTAATTTGTTAATAGATTTTTTTTTTACTCCATTATGAATCTTAAATCAAGGCCAAATGTGTTGACTTGTATTTATTTTGGAAAAGGTAAAACTTGACTCAACTCCTCTACTGCCTATATATCCTCTCTTTCAGCTCACAAGAAAGTGACTGTTTTGGCTTTTGAACCAATATTTGTATGTCTTTTATATTTTTTTAATGTATTTTATATATTTTTGCCCAGCAAAAATGCTTCCATTTATTAGTCCATGCAGCAACCAAGTTCAAGAGACAGTGAACATTACTGTTTGATTCCTTGTGAAGTCCTTAAATTGTGCTATCAAATGAGATTTAGAATTTATCGATTGTTGTTAAAATTTATCAAACACTAAATTTTATAGTTTTGGCTTTGCTTATTTTTTTCATGATTAGTTTGATTGGATGGCCTTTAGATTCTTTTTTATCGTAATGTTAACTTTTTAGTAAGGATTATAGTTAAATTTATTTTATTTTAAGTACGAAACTGTCTGTTGTTAATCATTGCATACCTTGAGAGCTGACGATAAGTAATAATATTAAATGTTCCAATAAATTAATAATTGTTTAAGCAAATTATGAGTTATTTAAATTACAAAAATTTTCAAGTTTGATAGATTAAAAATAAGATTCTCCTATTTCACCATTAACATTATTTCATTTTCTCTTATGATTTACTATCCATCCTTTGTCTGCTTAATATTACTTGATTTTTGGAGCACTGGTCCTCCGTCTAGGAAAGGAAAGATACCAAATTAACAGGACAAACAAAAAAACTTGATATCTAAATTTACTAAAATCTTAATAAGACAGTTAACTAAAGCCTTTAATAATTGTTTAAAAAAATTATGAATTGTTTAAATTACAAAAATTTTCAAGTTTGATAGATTAAAAATAAGAGTCTCCTATTCCACAATTAACATTATTTCATTTTCTCTTATAATTTACTATTCATACTTCCTTGATTTTTGCAACACTGGTTCTCTGTTTAGGAAAGGAAAAATACCAAATTAACAGGACGAACAAAAAAACTTGGTATATAAATTTACTAAAATCTTAATAAGACAGTCAACCAAAGTCTTTGTAAATAATCAAATTACAAAACTAAGATGCTGTGAAAATCTGAAGTCATCTAATCAAGAAATTTAAACAAATATTTCCATAATATTAACAGCTTTCACTGTTATTGTTTTTTCAGTAACAGGTCTTACAGGACATTGTTCAAGAGATGCCACAAGGTTCTCATAGTAAGTTCAATATTGAAGTGATTTTATATACAAAATGAAGTTTATTGGATCCTGAATTTTTCTAGGCTTTAAGGAAGCTTATTAAAAGAAGGAAAAGAGCCATGGCTGGTTTTTTCTAAGATCAGCCTAGAAAACTGAACTTATCTTGATTTCAGTTTAGAAATGAAAAATTCTTTAGATTAGTTTTTTGGTAGCAGATTTTATTTTAAAATGACTATATTTGATCTGAGTTTTGTAATTATCCCTTCAATTTACAATTATAAAGCTAATTAAACTGGATATAAAATTTGTATATAATATAAATCCTATTCTATTTGTCTGAGTAATGCCCATTTTGATTAAATATGATATTAATAAAGAATAATATAAATTTTAATATGTGTGGCTGAAAAGATTATTGCGTGTAAAATAGGTATTTTAAGTAGAGTCAAGCGTTATTAGCTCTTACAATGGAAGAGCACAATATGGAGTCATCGATTTTAATCAAACATGTTGGATGTTTGTCCCAGGGTTCACTCCAATGGGCCCTAGGAGCAGAGAAAAAACTTAATTTACATAATTTTCTACAATATTGTTATCTGTCTTTGCTCTGTATTCAAGGTTATTGTATTCCAATCGGTTTGTTTCTTTGTGTAGAATAAGAAAAAAATATTGCCGATTGTATTAAATGTATAAAAATTATAATTATAAAAACAAAAAAACCTAAAGAGGCTTCCATTAAAGTAGGCCAAAAGTATTTTTTTATTTGAGAAAAATAAGTGAGATTCATTTCCAACAAAATTACTTTAAAATCCTTAAATATGAGTTTTCATAGAAATAAAAATTTTAAGACTTGATATTTTAGAAGATTTTTTTTTCTGCTAATGTAATGTCTGTTGTTCAAATGAACATTCATTACTCCTCAGGATATATTCCAAATCATAGATTACTACAACTTTGATAAAACTGAATTTCTATTCTTCCAGCCCATGTCTTTACTTTACAATAGATTGTTTGACTTCATTAGGGAGAATAAACGTTTGTATAAAGAAAATCTTTTATTTCATATTTTTGGTTCTTATATTTTTATATAGATCAAGTGTTGGCTGAAAGGTCTGTGCCAATTTGTATAGTTTACAGTCTAAATTAATTGTTTTCTGTTACACTGTAGCCGTGAGTCAACCCTGTGGGTTTTGGAGCCCTCCTGGGGGTCCCCCCAGCCTCATAAATTGGGTACTATTAATTGGTTAAAAATCTGGGGTTGAGCGTGATTCTGACCAAATCACCTCCTTGCACAACTATTGGCCTAGTAAGCTTAGTACTGAAGCCCTGACCCTTGTCAGTTGTGGCGAAACAGATTTTAATAATCCAAAGGTTTGTTTATTTTGGTAGAGTTATGTTGAATTTTTGAAGGCAAAAATTTTTGAGCAAAATAATTTTATTTTATTACTATGGAAATTTGTATTCAAGGATTCCTTGAGATGGGAAAAACAAATATCAAATTTGGTTCTCCTTAAAAATATTTTACCATACTTTAGAAGATCAATTGATTATGTATATCAATGTTGTATGTATATCAGAGCACAATGGAGGGTTTATATGCCAATTGATTTATTTTCTTGTGCGGGATTAGAAAAAAATATTTCTGATTGTATTAAATGTATAAAAAAATAAAATAAATAAATTACTTATTTAAAAAAAAATTAAAGTATGCTACATTTATTTTTAGCAAACAACCTTAAATACAAATTTTCATCTAAATCAAAAAATCTTTCCAGTGTTGAATCAATCTTGCAAGACAGTTGACCTGATACAATATTTTTTTTATTTCTATGGAAATTTATATTTAAGGGTTTAGGACACTAAAATTAAATCTTACTTGCTTTTTCCAAAAAAAAAATTTTTTTTTACATACTTTGTTGGGACGCTTATTATATATATTTATTTTTTTTTTTTGTATACATTTGTGCTCATTTAATACAAATGGAAATTTTTGTTCTTATTTTACCTAAGAAAACAGATCAATTGGTATACTCGACTCACATGTAATGTGTGTGTACAATATTGACACAATACGTATTGACTGACAGCAAAGTTGGATAAAATATGGAGAAACAAAGTTGATATTTGCTTTACACACCTCAAGAAACCTTTAAATATAAATTTTCATGACAGTTGGAAAGTAATAATATTTTGTTCAATATTTTTGGATGTTTTGATTTCTTTTTGAAAACTGCAATAATTCAATACATCTCAATCTATCTACACGAAACTTAGAAGTGATTTAAGGCCACATAAATTAAATGAAATGGCATATACCGGACCTATGGAAACAAATTAGAACTGGAGATATAAAATAAAATATCTGAGAAGTTATTCTTTATATTAAATACTTTTAATTAATTATATTTTACTAAAGATGTAGAAATATTACCGTATTATATCATACTTTTCTATTGAGAATTGTGATGTGGATTTGCAGGATGTTCTTTCTGACAATGGGGCATATAGAACCTAATTTTTATAGACTCGGCCTTTGGAAGGACATGTAGGTTTTAATTGAACTGCTATACTTCTATTTATTCTAGATTGTGTATGAAACATCTTTCTTTGTCCTGTATTTTTTCCTATACACAAAATGAAATTTTCCTGAACAAAAATTCTTCTGCAATTCAACATTTTACTAACCTCAACCAAAACAATTGATTTCGTCAAAATATTTATAAGCCTTTTGCTCAATTGGTGTAATATTTTGTTGCTTATCAAGTTGAATTTTTTTTTGTTGAACTAACCTATTCCATTTGTTAATGCAGAAATTATGATACTTAATGTTTATATTCACTTGGATTATACTACAAAATATCTAGCATATCTTCTTATATTATGTTGTATTTCAGATCTAACAGAAGTAATCGAAAGATTAGTCCAATACCTGAAGAGGTCAACAGTTGTGGTATGTATTAAAACAGCATTGAATTTATACTTAGTTTGTAGTAGTCATCATGAAATAAGGTGTGTAGGCATTTTTGCCATGTTGCTAGCTGGACTTGATCTCACCAAGCAATGACCAAACTAGTTCAGTCTTTAAATCACCAATAGCATTATCAACCACTACATGTTACCAGTCCTCCCGTTTCACTCATTTGTAGGAATGGAATATTGAAAGAAAAGCATCAATAATTTTTTATCTAATAAAAAAAATTAAAATTATAAAATAAATGGTTGTCTAATGTTGTTTTAATATGTATTCTATATCATTTATTAACTTTATTAAATGACTGAAAAAATCACATTCCCCACTTTAACAAATTTTATAGTGGGCATAAACATCTAATTTTAAAATAAAATTTTTATTTTATTTTTTTTTACTACATCTCATTGGAAGTTCAAAAACTTTGCTTTATTGAAATTAAAGGTGCTTAATGTTTATTGTTAAATTTGGTCAAGTGAAGAATCTGATTGTTGTGGTTAGATCCTTTTTGTCTTTGTCTTCATTATGAAATTCAAAGCTAAAATTTATCTTCTAGTGATAAAACAACATTTTGTTTACTTAAATTTTTTATTTCATATAAATTATTATATTTCTTAAGTTTTTATTTGCACCTATTGTTGTAATGGGGTTGGTTATTAATTTTATAAAATACATTATGTTTGTTATTTGCTTTGAGAAAAGTAATATTGTCACTCAATATTTTGGGTATCTTAAATTATTAGATAGTTAGGTAATTTATGTTCCTATTTAACATTTTTTTTATTTTTATTTTTATTATGACTGAGCTATTATTACTATTAATTGATTTAAGCAATCTTTATTTTATTACTATGAATTGCAAAGCTACAGATAAAAAAATCCTAACCTTTCATCAGTGAATGGTGAGATTTGTTGTAGAATGAAAGTTGGCAACACTGCAATTTTCAGACCTGCCTTATTTCTTGATGGCTACTATAGAACTTGTGTAGATATTATTAGATTTAGGTTACTTCATCTTAACATACTCATTTCTATTTTGTTTAAAGATAGATAGTTTTATTAATTTTATTAAAACGTTTGTCATTCTAAAATAAATTCTATTATGCTTATTTAAGCGTTAAGCTATAAAATAATTTGAATGAATGTTTTCATACATTCTTCGTTGAAGTTTTGTTCCTGCTTAAATTTATTTTTATTTTATTATATTGAGATTAATTACCTACTGTTGAATTCAGTGTGAAATTTATTAAATTAAGTATTAATCATTTATTTATAAACACTATTAGGTAGGGGTTTGGAAAGATTGAATTTGAGGAAAGTCTAATTTTTCAAAAACGCTAATCAAAATTTTAATTATTATCAGTATTCTCGTTATTCGTTACCTTTTTTTTTTAATATTTTCCTAAACAATGTTCCAATTTTAATGGCTTATTAATATAAACTGTAGTGAGGTTTGTTGTCAATTTTTTACTGTACCCATAAAGTGAAATAATGAGTGGTCAGGTTCAAAATATATACCTACCTACCTCTAGATTTGTATTTTATAATTTTTTAAGGTATTTCACTTTTTTTTTTTATCTATATGTTATAAATTTTGTAAATACTCATATATTCATTTGCCAACTTCTCCTTTGTGAGCAAATCAAACTGTTGCAATTGCAAACAGATCAAAGTCCAATGGTAACATCTAATTTGCTCGAAGAGCTGAAGTGTAGTTCCCAATGTATTATAAATAAATCATACAAATTTTTACTTATTTTATTTTATTAAAATTCTTTGAGGTGGCTGGTAGTAATTATCTTAAGAAATGTTTATTGACAGTTTGTTGTAAATTTATTAACTCAAGTTATTTTATAAACCTTCATTTTGTTAAATTTATGCTTAATCATGTGTATAACTTATTTTTATGTTTCATGTATTCAGAATTAGAGGTGAAGAAATTAGAAGATTCTGCTAATATTCCTGGAAGTGAATTTGATATTGATCAAAGCTGGGGTTAACTGAGTTTAAAATGTATACAAACTTCAAGCTCTCGTTCTTGTATAGTGTATATATTCAGTGCAATTTATATGCAGTTAAAATACAAAACCTCCCATTTTTCTAAATCGAAGTTTTTATTTCCTTTTGTCATTTATTCTATTCTAGGAAGTCTTCAAATGGAACCTGATGGTTATTCAGATATTATAGTAGTATTATTAATAAACCAATATTTTTCTTTTGTTAGGTCTGCTAAACATTTGATATTCTATTCATTTTTATTTGGGATGTTGATAAAGAACAGAATGAGTCTTCCCAAAAACGTAAGATTGAGTGCTTGATTCTCTGCAAGTCCTAAAATAAGATGTAAAAGAAGGATCTATTGCTGTTTGTAATCTTAATAGATTAATTCTAAAAAATCTGCTAGTGATGAGCTAAATGGACTCTAGTCAATGAATCTATGTAGGACAGTCCAGGAATTCCTGTAAGGAAACTATAAATAAATGGTATCTGTTTCTCTGGTAAAACTTACAATAGGGCATAACCGAATAGTTGAAAGAGTTTGGTTAAAAATGAATGGTTATTAACAGCTAAAAGTTATTAGATAAATAACCTTTAGCTCAATATTTGTTTAAATAAACAAGGCCTTATAGATCATTTATTCTTATGAGATTAGTTAGTTTAAGATTAAAAGGCTAGTATTGATCAGCCATAAATAATTCCTCACAATCTTAATTTTGATTATATAAACTGCTTTTCGTCCACTTAGCTTCACAGCTATTTTTCCAAAACTTTTTTTTCCTAAAATATAGTTTTGAGTGAATCATGAAGTTTGATTCAAACAAGTGAAGTTTTATCTTATTAGAAATATTTTTTAATTTAAATATGGTCAGATATCGTCAATTTTTTTTTACTAAGCTAAATTCCATTTTTTTTTTAGATATATAAAACCCATCAACATTTCAGAGTATTTCTCCATCTTCATGGTACCAGAGAACTTGTAAAAATAAATTTTACATCAAAGATACTGGTCGCTCCTTATGTCCATATCCAGACAAACTAATTTTGTCAATTTAAAATATA
>NW_027112669.1:175776-212567 GCF_000696795.3 Halyomorpha halys | reverse complement strand
TATATATATATCTGTACCTTGGTAAAAGAAGGGTCAATGTCCAAATATAGTTTCCTATACTAGATACCAATTTTGTATTTATGCCATTTGTTAATTTTAAAACATGGGAGTAATAAATGAAATTAAGGCCAATGTCCAAGTCTTACTAGATTTAAATTTGACTTTTTCAAAGATTCAATGTCAAATCTAGAATAAAATAGAAAAACGGCTAATGTTCACTGAAACACCTTTTTCTCAAAACGAATAAAATGGACATTGGCCAAGTCATGTTTTACCTTGATTTCATTTTCGTTTACATCATTGTATATATGTATATACATATATATGAAGATAAAATGAAAACTAATTGGAGTTTATATTAATAAGAAAAAAATTTGTTTTTTAAAGTTAGGAATTTTCCCCCACTATTATGAAAAAGATACTCCCAAACACTTTTGGTATTTGTATAATGTAAACAATATACATCACTATGAAAATTAGAAATTCAACTAGTTGATTTCACCCAAGCAGTGGCAACCTCCTCCCTCCCCGTTGTTGAATAAAGTGATACAAAATTGACCTCATAACCAAATATTACTTAGTGAAACTATTTATATTTAACAAATAGTCAAGTCATTGTTTAAGAAAAGATAAAATTGTGAGATGATTAGGAATATAATATAAACATAATTGGAAGGAAATAAGTAGATAATCAATTAAAAATTAAAACTAAAATATCAGATATACTTTGAGCTGAGCTCTTTTTCTTTTAAATTTTACAATTGCACATTGTGTATAACAGTACTTTGTTGAATAGCTTTTAATGAACAGATTGGTAGATAATTGTCATTTATAATTATTATAAATAGATGATTATCATTTATAGTCTAACTCCTTAATTACAAATATCATAAACACAATGGGAAAGGAAAATTATACCTAAAAAAACATATTTTAATTAATAAAGAGTTGTTATATGCTACAAACTATTAGTAAATATAATAATTATTAATATACAAAGTAGTACTGGTAAAATACCTTGTACAAAAATATACAAATTATTAGTAATTGTTTTATTTCATTTATTTAACATTAAATATTTAGAATAATGAGAATACAACTATAAACAATTGATAAAATAAAAAAATTTATTATTTGGAAATGCATTACACAAATGAGTTACTAGGCATTAAACTGAACTCTTGGAATCCTTAGAGTGTAGTGCTAGTTTTAAATTATAAATTAAACTTTTTATTTTACATTAGTAAGGAAGTATGGAAGTACATTTTTTGGACAAATGGTCATTTAAGGATATAATGTAGTAATTGATAGCCTTAAGGTGATGTGCATCTTTGAATAATAACTTTATTAAAGAAACAAATAATAATGAAAAAAAATCTTTGAATGTTTATTGAAAAAAAAATTCTAAAAACTATTTACATTGTTTGTGTTAACTAAATAATTCCTTATTAACAAATATTCTATTGTAGATAAACTTTTTTTTTTAATCTTGTAGCAAAATATATATAATCCAAGACGAAGCTTTTGAATTTTTACTTTCTTTCTTTCTTTATTTTTTTTCTCATGCATACATTTTAATTTAAGAAATACTGCTCTGTTTCATGGATCTTTGCATTATTTATTAAATTTGACAATCTTCTTGAAATATTCATGTTGAGTTTTGAAGATGAGTTCTACCCTTGTTTGGGATTTCCAAGGGCATTGCGATATCGGCATATGCCCCGGGAAACCCCAGACCCAGGAAGACCGCATGTAGATTTATTTTCTTGAGGATTACTGATGAGCTGAAGATTACAGCCTGGGACTTAGAAGGCCAGTAGGGAAACTCTATCCTACTCTCACCACTAAGGCCCAGGCCATTTTCTCATACTGTATCTTCTTCATGAGAGACAGGATCTTCACACGGTGAAGGTTTTCTGTTTATTTCAAAATTATTCTAATTAAAAATAAAAGCAAAAGAATCATTTTAGACTTTTTAATTTCCTTGTTAGTAGGGGAGATTCCCTTATCTTGGACAATTTTTCTTAAAGTTTCATAAAACCTAATAAATTAGGTTAGTTATCATCAATCGCCTTACTATTCTGAAGGATTATCGACTAAAAAATAAAATAAAACTTAAAAAAAAAACACTAAATAGAATTATTTAATTAACTTACAATCTTTTAAAAATTAATTCTTAAATATTTCGAGGCTCCTTCACATTGAATGGTAAACAAGGATGAAGGAAAAGAATACTTATTTAAGGGATAGAAACCTTATTTAACCTGATAAAGAGCAATCAAAATTAGGACTTACTTCCTTAATTACAATGCTTAGCATAACTCAATGCTGTGGTGTGGGGCCTAGGGCATTTAGTGGGTGGGTGATTCCATCTATGTTTACTTGAAAAAAAGTAACTTCAAATAATAAAATTTTTACTCTAATGGATCCACAAATGCAATAAGAAACCAACCAAGATTTTTTTAAAATTGTTTTTAATAAGAAAATTGTGTTTCTGAAAATTTTATTTTCTTAACATAAACCTGACATTCATTCAGCATTCCTCTAAAACACTATCATCTAAGGGTGGGTACCAAAATTTTTGTTGAGAAATGAAAAAAAATATCGATATAGCTTAGACTGTCACTCAGCAGTTGGCTCCAATGTAGCCAGAATTGGCATGGAGTAAAAAACAGAAATAAAATCACTTTTTTCAAGCTGTGCATAAAAAAGTTGAGAATTCAAATGCAGTAGTAATTAAACGGCTAATAATATCGAAATGTTTTTCAGTTTTAAAATGGTTCTTTAGGAAATTATCATAATCGGCATCATAAGTGGCTTATACGCTTTGCCAGTTGCCAAATCAAAGTGTACTCATAACTAATATATGTAGTTATCACCTTGATCGATATTTTTGAGAAACGACTTAACTTTTATCTTTCACCACGCTATTATTTTACGATTTTCTAGCTCTTGCGCACCTATATGGCACAATTAACATTTTAAATAAGTTTTCTAAACAAAAATTGAGGATAAAACAAGACCCTTTGCTCTATCGCTTACGTTGTTTTTTGTTCGTCGGCTGTATATGTCTAATCTGTCGAATATATTTGGCTGTATGACCCGGTATTTTTTACAAACCTGATTTCGAAATCGCAGCACTGTAGAAAGGAATTATCCAAATTAAGATTTCTGCGGATTTATGTATCCGATCGGTTAGTGGCAAGTGGTGTAGTAGTAAGACGTAAGAAATAGGAACAACCTATCCTGGGCTACTGCAGACTCGAGGTTGGTAAGTTCACCTCAACCCCCTTAACTTCCTTAGATTTGCCATGATCCATGGATGCTATTCCCAGAGTAAGCCGTCTACTAAGCCAGTAAACCATTTACGATGGTCTCCATTAATTAACATTCCATGGTCCACATTTCCAGTTGATCTCAATAGTGTCATTAAAAAATAACGATCCTCGATCTGGGATTTAAAATTAGTAGTTTTTACCTTCAATTTATTTCCAATACATCTAAAAAAAAAAAAATCAAATAAATAAATAACATACACAAATAGTGGTTATATTATATTCATTACTGTTGCACTGTTAAAAACTTGTTTCCATTATTAATGTTCAACATAGGGACAGCCAGATGTAGGAACCGGGGCTATACTAGAAGCTGAGTGAGCCGTTAATGAGGCCCCAGAGGCTAATGCCTTTTAATTAGCCATTGTCCTCAGCCTACCGCCAGTTCTTGTTTCCATCAATGGGATGGACCATTGTAAACACCCATTAACTAAATATGAGCGAGCTGAATCTCATTCTTAATTACATAATAACCTCTTAATTTCTTGCATTATCATGCAGATTTCGCTAGTCTGTAATATCATAATGATTTTAAAATCGCATTCATCTAGGTTTAAAAGAAATACTTGAATCAATTGTTTAATTTTGAAAAATAAAATATGATTAAAAAGCCTTATTGATAATATTATTATTAAAAAATACCTTCCAAATAGGTCTATATAGCTTAATCACTATTTGTATTGAGTACATTGCACTACTCTCACTCAGCACCCTACATACGTCCTCAAAATTTGTGCAGTTTGGTGGACTCGTGCTGAACTTATCGCAATTTTTGTGATTGTGGAAAAAAAAAAAAAAAGACCAGGGAAGGCCAATATTATGAACAAAAATTTTGTAGCGATATACTAAATCTTCTAGCAAAATCATCTATGCCTAGAATCATAAGTGAGGACTAGATTTGTTGGATTTGAGTGAGCCACCAATTAATAATATATAAATCATAAATAATCATAAAAAAATAAGACAATAATCGTAATTATAGGATCCCAACCAAAGACTTCACTTTCTCCCAAACAGCATTTAATTAATCAACCGGCCAAGATCCCTTAAATTAGCCATCATTACGAATAAAAACCATAAAATTGCGTTAATGTAGCTGAGAATAAAATAGGAAGTACAACTCCCGTAAACAGTTAAGAAATAATGTTTAGTTTAATTCATTTAGAGCATAGCTTCGTTATTTTAATAAGACATAACACTCCTTCCAAAATATAACTTGTTCTTGTGATTACTGCTTTCTCTAGACCCCTCTTTAACCAAGTGGAGCCACAGGAACTGTAAGGGTTCTCCAAATCAGAGAATTAATTTTCTGAACAACTTTAGGTTAGCAAAAAAAAGTACTAGTAAAAATCATTATTTTATTGAGTGTCTGAAAAGTAAAAAAACCTTAACAAAAAAAAGTGTGAGATTTAAAAGTGTTTGATCATAGGATAGGAGGGCTGAGATATTTAAGATAGTGGGTTCCTGAGCAATAAACCGTCCTTAACCAAATAACGATTTTTTTTTTCTTCAAATTTTGCTATGAACTGAAATATAGAACAATATATGAATCAAGACAACATGGAAACGCCTTTACGCTAAAACGGCTTCTTAGTAGTTATTTGAAAAGTAACGAATTTCGAAATTTAAGGTTTTTTTTTTGTTTTTGTTTTTCCCCTATAAATTCTAAACAGTGGAGCCAAGCGAAAAGATTGTAATAAAACAAATTAAAAAAAATATTAAATGACTCCTATAACTCGATAATTAAAGCGAGTGGCATGGTTGTAAAAAATATCGGTTGTTCTTTTAGCTCGAATAGTAGGTCTAAAGTTCTATAAAGTCAAAGCACGCGGTTCATGACTACTGGACATAATTATTAACTTATCGCACTCATTCCACGTAGAATGTTATGCTCTTAAATTTATTTTATAAGCGAAAAAAACAAAACGATTACCTAAGATTTCGCAACCCGTTACTTTATCAAACTAATTAGCTGATTAGTATTATTACCAGCAGAAATAGGTTCCCGTGTTGAGTATGGAATCGGATACTGGAACAAGACTATGTCAGTTTTTACCAAAATTTGGAGATGGTCAGGGCTGTTAATAAGGAAGAAAAATAGTAGTCAACTATTTAGCCGACGTTTCGACCTACGTTGTAGGCCTTCATCAGAGCTACAATAAAAAAATAAAAAAGGTAGAGTCAATGTGAAAGTATAATAAGAAATATAATATAAAAGATATATAGGTGGAGGTACATAAACAATCAACAATTTAAATAAAATTATTAAGAGTATAAAGATGAACACAAAAAAAATACTTAACTAACACAATAAAGTGAACAGATGTATCATATTATATTATTGGCTAACATTATAAATAGTTGTTTAGCCAAGATCTCAATGTAATTTCATTTTGCTTATTAGAATCCCTTAAATGCTTGCCAGACAAAAAGCATAATGTATAAACCATGTATTTATTCTTAGGAGACATATGTCCCAGAATAAAATTATTTTTCATTTCATTTCAATATATATTATTAATTATTCAATAAAGATTAATTAATTTAACTAAATGAGGAAACATTATAACCGATATTAAATGATATGTGTAATATGTTAATTATTATTACAGATTACATCAAAATGTAATGTTCCTGCATTATATACTTCCTCCTACATTACATTTTTATTTAATTTATATTAATAAGTTACCTGTTACAGTTACCATTTAATGTCTGTTATTACTTATTAAATAAATCAAATTGTATCCTTGTATAGTCTCAATACTTTTTATTACAACAATAGTCCAACGTTTCAGGCATCCTCAAGGACAATCTTCAATATAAATTCTAACCTCACATCAAAATTTTAAAATTGTTTTGCAGGCTATTCTGCCCAGGTCATTAATTAATAATAATAAGTCAAAACACATCCTATTTTTTTTAAACTTTTAATTTTCAATTTATCCACACTATCACTACCATATAAATTTTGTAATAATTACCAGTCTCAAGAAATTGAAAAAATTATACTTAAAGTCAATTATTATGTTTCCTCTTATAATGAAATTAACATTATTGTATACAGGTACATTTACATTGAAAAATAAATTGTCGGTTTTTTGTTTATAACGGTTTACACCAGAGTACTTTACAGAATGTTTAGGTTATGGTGTTCATTTGATGCAGAATGAAATGCTCTAAATGCTGCTAAATTGTTACATAGTAACTTTTTCGTTACGATACACCGATGATGAGTTACTGGCGAAACAAAAAAACAACTAATTTTTTTATTGTACTAAATTAATTAGCGATTTTTAAAAATTAATTAGAAACTTTTTCAGTTATCAAATTAATTAGCTGATTAGTAAGAGTATTAGGACCGCAAGAAAAACACTTTTCATGTGGTAAAAACTAAGTTTTTAAATTATTTGCGTCGTGCATCTTAGTACAAAGGGTAAAGACAATTCTGCTTCCATCAACGTCTAAACTGTTTGAGATCGAAACAGGTGGATATTTTTGGAATTGTTTTTTTTTATTTCACTGTCAAATACTGAAAAAAAAATACAGTTTTAAACATCTACAAGAGGGCAATCAAAGTAATCACAGAATTCAATAGGACTTGGACTAAGACGACCAAAACCTCCTAATTTATATATTAAACAGAGGTGATAGCTAACAAAAATCTGGATATTACAAAGATTTTTTTTTGTAAAGATGTCAGAGAAATAAGAGTTAAATGTTTTAAAAATATCAAAATTAGCTATGGATGGATTGCTACACGATTTTCGCTGAATACCACACATGATAACAAAAGAAACGGCCAAAGATATATAGTTATACATTAAAAAAAAACCGCACTGTGTTGTTCTTCTGGAAATAAATCATTAAGATAAGAGCTTTATTCACTTAATGATGGGTTATACCATGGTATCACTTAGTGTTACGGACCTTATCCATCATGTTTTCGCAAGCGTAGAGAACATCCATATCGAAGCTTAGCTGTGAGATTTTCTGGCATCAATTAGCAAAGTAATTGATGAGAATATAATGATCAATCATTCGTAAACCTTTGGAAGTTTTTAGTTCCTTATAACAGTTTTGAATAAATTAATTATTAAAATTGAATGTTTTAGTGACGGAACAATTAAAATTTTTTTTTTATTTAAAAGGTTATAAGTAAACCATATCATAAGTCACTAACGAATCACGAAAGAAAAAAATCTTTACAGCATAGAGCTTGAGTCAAGCCACTCTGTCAAGGTAACTAACCAAAAATCTATTATAAATATACTGACTAGATTTCGTGAACAAATCTTGAAGGTGATAAGGATGAATAAATAACATAAAAAATTAGTTGTGAAGTTTAAGTTACTATAATAATCAGCCCTAATAAAGAGATTCTAAACAAAAAAATTAATTTCTTCAAATATTGGCAAATAAATGAAAATAGATGTCCAAATAAATAGTTAAAACTTGGTTATTCAATAGGAAATTGAGACACAATATTAATTAGACATGAGCATTCAATCCTACTGACCTCCAGTGTATCAGAAGATGTTAGGGCTCAGAATTATTATTCCGTTTTGTTATCCTCTATAATATATACATATCGGCTCTGAAATCATCTTATTGTCATTAGCATTGTAACCACTGGTCAGTTCAGCCTTTTCTATTGTGATCGCAAGTCGGTTCAGTCATCAGTGCCAGTAGAATGTCACCCCGAAATGTATACATTTATTTTTTTTTAAAGAATTTTTATTATAAATATGAAATTATAAGACTTATTTTATTGAAAATAGTTATTTTTTAACTTCTTTTATAAAGACTGTAAGAGTCCAACAAAAAAAAATCTTTCACTGGGGTTTTTTTTTACCACTCTTGTGATGAAATTATCATGGCTTCGTTAATGAATCATATATTAATTTTTATTTAACGAGAAGCTAATACTTTTCATGATTCCTTGTTTTTCTATTTCAACTTTTTTAATAGACTGAAATTTTTTAATATACGTTAATGGACAGTTATTACGATAAAAAATAAATATTTATGTAATTTTGTTTTAAGAAAAATGATTTTTTTGAGTAAAATATATTACTGTATATCGTATTATTAGCTGCAGAACTCCAAGTTATAGCATATCCCAAATAATAAAAAAAAATGGGTAAAAACATACAAAATTTAATAGTATAATATGGATTGATATTTTAAATCACTCATTTATTAATTCATGTCGGTTTTAAAAATCTTGTGCAGTTGCATTGTATAACCCAAATTGTGCCATCATTGCTGATTAACAAATATGAACGTATGTAAAATATTTGAGAATAACTTCAGTTCACCTATTCATTATTAAATTTGAGTGGCCTCGATTTTTTAACCGAAATAAATTACCAAACTTCACACATTTAATAAAATATAAACAAAATAATTATTTTTTTTCATTTAGCTTCCACAGCATCAATAGAGGTTTTGTATTTATGTAGGAAGCATCATATTTACAAGAATTAAAATACACCATTAAATCACTTTTAATGCTATAGCTACTGTTCATGTTACATTGCTACAATTATTCTGGTTGATTAATAATGCATTGAATTGCATTAACCTCCCAGCATCACAACCTTCCCACGTATCACTAATAAAACTGGGAAAGAAAGAACGTTAATTAGTTAGGACTCTTTCCAAATTGGAACAATTTCTATTCCAAGCTTGTTATTCATTGCAAGTAGTCTTACTAGTAGCGTGTGGTATCCTACAGAATGTAGGATTAGTTAATTAAATCGGGGCAATTGCCCGATGATGGCCTCAAAACAGGTACAAGTAATGATAAAAAGCATTACTTTGAATATGTTTTAACGTAATCCATTGTTACTATTAGTTTACGTATATTTATATAAGTATTATAGGTGTAAATTTGGTTCAATGGTTCCATTTTTTTATTTAATACCAGATCGGCCTGGTGGGCCTTGTTCATATAACAGTTACATTATTATAAATATAATATTATTATATTTAAAGGTTAAATGTATAAATAAAAATGTATATTACCATCAACAAACACAAATAATAATAATAACTTCTTGAATAATCGATAAAAAAATTAATTTAAATAAACTTCTTCTTATAATAATAAACCCACTAATTAAAAAAAAATTAACTAACAAAAAATAAGGGTAACTTAAAACGCAAATAATAATGAATATGTTTAAATTAAATTTTATAAATAAATACTGATTATTACTATTAACATTTTATACATGATATAGAATTTTTCACGTTTTAGTTGCAGTTTAATTAAAAAAAAAAAGTTTATTATTCTCAGACACGAACTCAGAAACTAGGAGAGCTATTATTGTTTGAATACTGACTTTTTACCGAGTTTTTCGTCTACTTCATTGAACTGTAAAGTTGCAGTACTCATTTGATGTAGAATTTACTGGTCTTGAAATCGCTATGCCCTAACTTTTATGCATCGTGTAGGAGCTACAGCCAAATATTATTAAAAAAATCAAACATTTTGTACTGTTTAAGCGTTGTAATATGGGTGGGCTGAACAAGATGGACAACATTATTACTTTAGGGTAGTAGATGTATAACAACAAGGACTGTTGGTGGCAAATATGAGAAATCAAGTAGCTAAAGGGTACTTGCACTTGACTTCAAGAACGGTTCTCGCATACATCAAATTCCGGGAACTACTCGCTTAAATATCAGTTAGATTGTGTATAAAATATTTATAACAAATAAAGAATTAAATAATAAAACAGTTGACTGAGACTGGCCAGAACCACGAAACTAATTATAGAGAATACCAGGTGAAATTTTAAATTAAATAAGAAAGAAAAATTGAAGATGATTTTGAATTTGAATAATGCCAGAACTAATGGTCTGCATATTATGCTATTTTTATGTATTGTGTTATTTAAATTTTTTTTTTTTATAATGTTGTGTTCTGTAAATTGAAATAGTGTGGTTGAGAAATAAACTCTTCAATAAATTAACAGTAAAAATACTGTTTATTTTTACTCTTATATTATTTTTTTTTTAATAAAGAAAAAAAATATAGGTAAAAACAATATTTTTGATTTTGTCCAGGACGAAAAAAATCATTGTGGAAAACATCAAACCCATCCTAGTGATAAAACACAGGTTTTTATATATATACCAATTGCCTGAATTCAGGAGTGGTTTTGGCTAAATTAAACAAAAACTGGACTACTTAGTGGACACAGAATTTAATGCTTTAATAATGTGTTTTCGGTTAGATCATCTATTTCCAAGTGTAGACTCATATACGCCTCTGTTTTGGATAAATTAAAAAAAAAATCATTTTATGGCCAAAGTTTTCGACCCTATTTACCTGATCGATTTGTTGAGGAGTTGTGGACAAAAGCTAAAGTCCAAAAATTTTGAGGTTTTTCGTCTGTTTAGAAGTTAGGATAAAAAAACATGGATTCCACAACAGAATACTGGTGCACTACTACTATTAAAAGTTCATCAAGCCATTTTCAATATTATACATTTAATTTTTGAAGTTGCAAGGAAGTCAGTTATTGAGCCGCTGGTAAGATGGAGGGTCTATAAGAGCTGAAGGAGACTGTAAGAAAGAGATGACAGAGGTCGGTGTGGGTGCTGGGTTCAACGAACCGCTCCAATAATTTTCCCCACCGCCCGGCCCTATTAATATTTCTACATAGTTAGCCTTTACCTCCCCAACAGCTTCTGTGCATTTTTTAAATCTACCTAAAGCATGAAGCAGTTTGGATATTTTTCTTCATAATTTTTTCTCTTCTAATATTTTGATGTCTTTTTATTATACGATTTTAATCTCTGAACTAATTATTATCTCTAATATAATAAAAATTAGTCATTAATTTTAAATTAATTTAGTTCTATAGTTTTGGAAAACTTATTATTTTTTTTGGTGTCTTAGTTAAATATTTATATATATTAAAGTATGAATTCTGTCTCATCATTTGATTTTATTCTTTTCTTTTTTCATCTCTTAATTTCTACTTTCTTTAATATTTCTTCTCTTATTTTATCTCTTATCCATCTGTTACTATTACCCTTTTCATTTACTGTTTACAACCTTTAATTTTTTTTATTATATTTTACTGTTCATTGTATACCCCTGTTATATTCCACTTATGTTTTTTTCTTTTTTTTTTGTAACTATGTCAAGTGTTCGTATCTTTTTTAGCCCTGACGAAGCCCTGCAACGTGGGGCGAAACGTTGGCTCAATAAAAATAGTATAATTATTTACTATTTGAGTTTTTTTTTACCGCACCCGGACCATATTCCATTCATCTATTGACATGGTCAATCAGCAATAATCTTCAATTAAAGTTATCTATGAGTTTATTTAATTGAATAAGAATTATTATTTATTCCGTATGATTTCAAATTTTCCTTCAACATTAGCTGCTATGGAAATCAAGAAGTTATTTAATCATACGCAGACGCAGAAAAATGTTTGAAAGAGCGCAAATGATGAATTTTTAGCTCCATTAATTGACTGCAGGCCCCCGTCAGGGAGGTGCTATACGATGAACTCAAAGATGGATCCGAGCCCAGCTAACAAGGGCCATAATTGACTTGAGATTAAGAAAAATTTAAATATTATAAAGAAAAATATTTATCCATAAAATCGAAGATTTTTACTCGCATTATAAGTATTTAACTCGCACCACACCTACCGCTGTTCCAATTTTGACTGAATTTGAAGGAAATTCTAAAAATAGAAAGATTACTTCATGAAGGCTGTAGAGACCTATCTCTCTCAAATTTGGCCCTCAGAGCATCAAAGTCAGTAAAGGTTGAGACTTAATTTTGGTTATGTTTGACGAATCTTTAATGATTAAACAGAATTGAAAATGGATGAGCCTAAACGTAGCTTTAATATTGCTTACAATAACATATAATGTTGAGACACTGCCAGGATTTATTCATAATAAAAATATAATTTGTAGGCGTCTCAAAAAATTTAACATTTTAAGATGTTTTAAACAATTTTTAGAAAGTTACAACTCAAATGAAAGACATCATTTTTCTTATCGATTCAAAGGATTTTCCACGAGGAATTTGATACGGAGGATTTCCGAAGTTATTGGTTTGTAATAGTTTGTACTCGTATTATAACTGCCTTTATCTGTGTAATATAAGATTTTTTTCAGCAATAATCTGTGTTTGGCACAAATCTGAACTAAATCTACATTTAACCAAAGTTCCATTAAAAACGGAACAAAAGTCTAGTGTTCAAAGAAATATAGAACGTGTTTGTCGTAGCGAGTACTGCCTGCAACTTGGATGCAGACTGTTAAACGCCATTAACTGTCAATTAATGATTTCTAATATTTTTCATCAACTAATGACTTCAAATACTCTTCCCTATGTAGTTCAGGAATTGAAGAATGAATTGGAGCTGGTATTGAAGAATGAATATTCCCAATACAATTTTTTCTATAACCATTTCTTCATAACCTATTTCGCTTCAGACATGAATCGGAATTTATGTCAGCAATAAATGCTGGTTTAGAATAAATTTAATGATTTGGAGGTGTAATTTCAGTGATTTCATAAAGCATTGGAGAATGAAATGAAAAAAGTGTGCATTCATTTTCGATCAGGCACGATTTTTTCATTTGTGGAACCACAAATCCTTGAAACCGAAATTATATCATCGGTGAAAGAAATAATCAGTAATCATGCACCTCTCGCCCTCTCTATCCAGAGTAATTCCACTGATATCAAACGATATGAGACCTCCAAAACGAAGCAACAACCTTTGTAGGATGAAAAAGTATTCAAGAAAACCTATTCCATTTTCATTACCAAGAATAATGAAACAATAATTCTGTTTTTAGAAGGCAACAACAATTTTCGTATTCGTTTTTTAATGATAACCTTTTTGAAGAATACACCACACTGTTTCACTTGAAAACCTCAAGTTTAAGAACTATTGCCTTTTTATCTTAAAAGATATTTAGCACTCCATCCATCTGTATTAGATTTGAGTTTTTTAGTTAAAACAGAATGGCAGATTCTATTCTTGTTAACTCGACCATGAATTCCAGAATCCTCGAAATTTAGTATAGAATGGTTCGTTATTTATTACCTTTGCATATCTTATTGAGTCGTCTTACAATTGCAAAAATGATTGCCAGATAGGTTTTAACATTGATAGTACAATTCTGTAATTTGACAGGAAAACACTATAAATTCAACAGTAAAGTTTGTTAAATAGCATATTATCTCCAGTATTTTCAATTTCATATTTATCAGTATTAATTTATAACCATCATTACTTTGTCAGTGATTTATTAAATAATTTAACATCCGCAATAAACCTAGTTATTATAAGCTCTGAAAATTGTTTTTATAATTAGAATACCATACACGACACCTAATTGCCACAACTGAGTGCATTAGTAAACTCGGCACCTTTAGAAAAGATATCCAATGTTGAGTATACCCACCTAGTATACCATGGTAGTGGAGTGTTTGGTATCTATCTAATCTTTGAAATAGATAAATATATAATAAATTTTTCATTAGATAGATTCCCACAAGGTCTGATAGAAATATATATTAAAATATACAAACTAAATATTAAAATAATTAAATGCGGTTTCTGAAACCCTCATTCGCATTAGAACAGCGGTTGACCATAAAAGTAGCAGTATACAATTGAATAAATAATTACAGCAATTAACATTTTATAGTCTTATGTTAATTTTAATTATGTAGAAATATACGACAAAAATTTTATATGTAAATAAAAAAAAAAAAAGAATAGAAAAGAGAAATCTGGCTTATTTACATCAGTTATTAAATAGATTGTTCAGTTTATATTAGCTCATGTTTTTTAATATTAATAGTTTATAGTAATTTTTTAGACGATTTTTAATAATTATTGTGAAATGAACTTACAAGACATTGTATTCATACATTGTAAATATTTAAGTGATAACGAGTTAAGATAGTTTAAGGTAAACTAATGAATCACTTTTCCTGATGTTAAGATTGCATGCCAATCTGGCGCCATGGTGGCGTGAAGCATCACGTGGAGAAATAATTTGTCTCGCTATAAATTATTTTTGATCCTACAAGTATATATACTATAAAAAATACCTTCAATTATTAATCGTTAAATAAATAAAATAAAAATTATATAAAAAGATATAAAATTCTTAAAGTCTGCTCATTTCAGATTAGTAAATTGATTTACTCTATTACATGTACGATAAAAAATAATGGTGAAACGTCTTAAGAAAAAAAGGTTAGAGACTCTTTATTAAAATTTAATCAAAAACTAAGAAATATGCAATATTTAACTAAAAAACAGTTTATCTAAGTACCGAAATATATGTAAGCTTAAATCCGGTCACTGTTTCTAGGTAATGAGAATTGATGAAATCAATCTATTTTACTGCATTTTATGCAAGTAGATAGAACTTTTTATGACTGATATGATATATTATACGTGTAATTTATAATAGTATTTCAAGATAAAAAAAACAATATCAGTACCCCTAACTATCACATTCCTAATTTTTTATGAGTACAGTAAGTTGGATGTGCAAGTCAACTGAATAGAAAATCATAACCATTATGTAATAGATTTAAAATTAGTATATAAAAAGTTAAAGTTAAACAGCCTATAGCCTATAGCCAGGAAACATTTTTAGTTAAGTAGTTTACTTTTTTCCAAAACTTAACGTTTTCTGAGTAAGCAATTGTCTGAATTTCTTATAATACTTATGAAGTTATACAATCAAATTAACACATATACCTATTTTTTTTTCATTTAAAAATTATATAGTTATATATTAAAAAAAAAGTTAAATAAGTTAAAATTTTACAGCATAACCATGACTTAATAAAAATTTATTTTATTACTGACTTTTAGATATAGATACTAATAAAAAAAACTCAAGATATATACCACGAGTATAACTGAGAAAAAATTGAAATGTCATCGATTCATTGGATTTTGAGAAAATGTTCCTTATGTTGACATATAGTATAGGGAACACACCTTCCCTTCAATGATTATGCTGAAATTCCCATGAAGACAAAGGAATTCGTCTAAAATTTACCGCTTAGAAAAAATAACTCAATTTTTTTTTTTTTTTATTCCAAATCAGAAATGTCTATTTGAATTTTATAACTAATGCCTTCGTAAAACGTGGTAACTAACTAAATGAAAACTCTTACAATGTCCAAAATGTTTGTTAATTACAATATTTTACGTTCAAACAGAAGTCATTTATCATAATTTAATATTAATATTATACTTTTAAAAAACATAGTTCCAAAATATTACTTAATTTTATTTAAAAAGCCGGCGATGATAAATACTTAAATTCGTAAATAAATATACTATTAACGCCTCAATTATGATTTGATTCTCATTCTTTATTGTAAATGAGGCAATGGTAGCCGAGAGTTTATTAATCAATATAGGAAGAAATAAGTACTTATACTATTGTTAACATTACTTAATAAATATTGAGAAAAAATTATATTTAAAACAAAACCTTACTTTGCGAGACTACTTTAATGAGTCCCTTCTTTCTTATTTGCATTCATCGTTTATTCGTGGAGAAATGTGAAACCTAGAACTGAAAGTATATTTTATATACATAAGCAACGTTTCTATTCAACGGTTTGGAAGTAAAAGTTATCAGGTGAAATTTTTGCAAAAATGAAACTTTTACATATTCATCTGTTTCTATTGAGTATAAAGAACATTTGTGTAATTATTAATAATTACCCTATAATTATTAATAATTTCACAGTTACTGAAGAAGAATAGATTTAGTCCATACATAGACAGAAAGAAAAAACCTTATTTCAGAAAAATATATAGTTTAATAAATTATAAACTTATCATAGGCAGTTTAGAATATTCAATAATCTTTAATTTGGTTGGATAAGAGAAAGTTGAATTTCTAAAAATGGAAAAATTAGTTCTTGAATTGCTGGTTTACAATACAAACAATAATTTGATAAGTTGGTCTCAAAAATCTGCAATTTGAAATCGCTGCATAATTGATAATGTTTCTACTTAAAACATTAAAAAAAAAAATACTGTAAGGTTGATAGATTACTAATAATCAATAACAAATAAATAAGTTACTAAAAAAAAAAAGTTGCTAATTATGAGTATAAAATCCAGACCTAGTCAAAAGGACTACGACTCAACGTAAATCAGTTAAAGAGACCTATTAAATTTGTTGTACAGCAAATAATATGAAATAAAAGAATGAACAACAGTAATTTATTATTAATATCCTGTTGCCTAGTTACCAACATATCACAAAAACCAACAAATCATAAAAAGCTGGTGCGGTGGGCGCACCACACAACTTTCACTTACCAACCTAAATACGAGTGTTACCAAAAAAACCAAAAAAAAAACCCGACTACGAAAACTACCACTTCATTTTGCAAGCATCCTTCATTTACCGTCGTTAAAGTCACTGCGTTTGTCCATTAAATGCGAACTCTATACAGTCTAGGCTATATTGAAAATATTGAGGAATGTTTTGTGGACGTAATTTTTTGAACTCTGTATATTTTGTTGACAGATATTTTCCCTGGAATCTTTTTTTTCCTCTTTTCCTCCAGATTTTTACACTTTTTTTAGTTTTTCACCAATCTCACGAAACTACATGTTTTTGTTTTTCTTTTGAGAGAACATTGTATTACAAAATTAAAGTAAACGAAATTTTCTACATTTTATGTCTATAAGATTTTTTCTCTACTATCAACCGCTAAGCCGCAAAGGCACTCTGTAATATAGACCGAATTCCCAAAAAGCGGTATAAATACGATTTAAGTTTTTTTACTTATAACTTGAAAACTAAACTAACTAAACATTCAATAAAAGAATTAAGTCCGCAAAATTTCCTATAAAATGTTTGTATTATATTTTATTTTTGGTCAACCTGCGACGCCGCAACAGCGTGTTTAAGAAATGCCGCATTTTCCTTTTTTGTGAAAAACGAAATAAAAAAAACACCCTTTTCTGTTCTGTTTGTCTTACTCACATGATAATTTGTGACATATTTTATTCCAATTATTTAAGATATTTGTAAAATAGTTCGTTATAGGCATACGACGTTTCTACAAGATACATTGTGATGGGACACGTTAAGTTAAACAAGACAACTATACCATTTTTCATGAATTAAAATCACCTTTAATAATAACCCAATAACAAATAATAAGAGATACAGTACCATTCCGTCACTTAGGACGGATGGGGTTATTTCGTAATCGGTTTTTTTTTTTCTTTTTAGTATTCGAATAAGTAAGTGTAAATTACGTTTGGTTGTTACTAATTCTTATTGTAAAATAGAAGAAATTTACAAATAACAGTGGCAGAATGTAATATTTTGTTGAAACAATTTTTACTACATAATAGTATTGTATAGTATATTATCCTTCATTTCTTATTCATTAGTCCTTTGGTAACTTAAATAATCTGAAAAAAAAAATTATAGTGTCTTCTTTTGAAAATAACCTAAAATTAAATAATAGACAATGCATTCTGCGCGCTGATAGATCTTAAAACCTTCCCAATAACAGAGACGAATAAATTTCCATTATTGACAGCACACATACACACGTGTATATGTATATGTATGTATATATATATATATGTATGTATATGTATATGTATATATATATAAATATACACACACACACAAAATGAGTATCGGGCGGACGGAATGAGGACCGGTCCAGGTCACCGCCCTGCCCCGCCCACCTTGGCCCGCCGGTACTTCGTCAGGAGAACCTGGATTTTTTAAATCTAAAAGGTATATTTTTTCAAAAAAATAATTAATAATAAAAACAATAAATGCGTCAATTAAGAAAAATATATATTTTTAGCAAATAGAACAATCCTTTATTGTTAGTATATTAGAATTAGAATGATTTGTGGTTTCTATCCTAACAATCAGATTTATTTGCGATTTCAGGTTTAATCAAATGGATTAGCTTAATACGAAACTTTTTATCGAATAAAGTCAAATTAGGAGTTTTAATGAGTTTGACAACTGTGTTTAATAGACAATTAAATAAGTAGAATTAATAGACTAACCGAACTAGATGGTTTGGAACCAAATCTGAAATTTTTTCAGACATCATAAAGAACATTTATGCTCATACGAAGAATTTTAGATTGATAGGGTTGGGGAATGTAGGAATTATATATTTTTGGAGATTCATACCTCACCTAGCTAGAGCCTCAAAAGCTCCGCCCGGGTAAGGAAGGTAATAATATCCCAAAGCGACAAATGGCCGCCGATTTACTTATATTTACACCCTCACAGGGAGTTCAATTACCCATATACAATTTTAAGTACAGTTCAATATAATCATTATGAAACAATTCGTTAACACATATAAAACACAGAAATTCGTTGATGGAGTATTTAAATACTAAATACTATGCCTAACTGATTGTGGAAGGAATCCAACGCTTCCCTCCTTTTTTTACCAAAGCACACTGGATCGTTGATGGTCGTCGGTCGGTGAAAGCCAGTGGTGATATAGGTGACCGCATATTGTGGCAACTTACTTGCACAAATGGCCTCTGGACTTGTACGGAGACGGAGAGACGGGCAAGAAAATCTTTCACCAAAATATAGGTGTCAACTATTCCTGATTTTCCAGAAATCACTAAAGCTCAATTCCAGCCACTGTATTCCAAAGATAGTACCATCTCCTTAGATATGGTCAACTACACAGTCGAAGAGACCGAGATACCTCAATTAATTCTTGCACTGCTTTTATACAAGTTTCAAAGTTCACAGCAATCTATGGAGAGATCATCAAGATTTTTAAATATTTCGGAAATATCGCTATCACATTTAATTTTTTTTTTCATTTGAATGGAGGATCCAGAGTAAACTTATTATTCCAAAGGAAAATACTCAGAATTAGACAATTGTATAATTTTTAAATCTTAAGTCAGCTCCCAGCTTCCGATTTTACACCTGACAAAATCCATCGAACCTGATCCAATAGAATTATTGTTGCTATCCCTCATATTTATTTCCATTAATTATAGACATTTGAAAAGAATATGTATCCCGAAAACCAAATTCACAAGAGAATTACCAATGGGTGATTTATGATAGTACAATAATCTGATTTATCGAAAAATTTTAGAACAAGAAGTAAATGTTAAAAAAGATGTTTGGATTGTGCAATTTAAAATATAAGACTGACCATTAACAAAATTAGAATTCAAAATAATGTTTTGAACATCACATAATCTCGCAGAAGATAAAGATCAAGCCTTATTACAGTGGAACTCTTGCCATTTTAAATCCAGATAAATTACTAACATAAATAGATAATAAAAAAAATGATTAACATCTATATCCTTCCGAATATGTGGGTGAAAACGAGTTTGTTTTTGCACCAATTATTTCTTATTGATATTGACACTCTCACAATAATTTAAGCCTGCGATTGACCATTGTTCCTAGACATACGGATTATATACGAGCTTCAATGATACTTTAAAATACTTAATGATAAATTTAGGACTGGTTTGATTTTGGAAAAATTAAACTAGGTAACGAAAAATCATCACATCAAAAATCAAAATCTCATTCACACTCCGTTATCCCAGTACACAAGGACAACAAACTGATTCCACGTAGTAGCACAGTTAAACACTTGTGGTAGACATCCGACAGATGGATAACATGCGTTCCCTGTTCTCTTTTCTTCACAGATAATCTGCACAAGATAGCGACTCCATACTAATTTCTTAACCCCCTTCCTGGAAATTATTCATACATGGGGAAGAGATGTTATTCTGTAGCTTGCAACCCAGACTTGGTGGGGCCACCACGAAATAAAATAAACCACCCCTCTCCCTTCCCAGAACGAAATCAAACCGACAACGCAGCGGTTGCTAGGTTGGAATGAACCCTTAGAACTTCCCTGACCTACAACGGTCTCTATCCCAAGCGTACAACTACTTACTGAAATCCATCTGAACATATACTTCACTAATTTGTGGTTCAACAAAAATACTCTAGCGACTCCTGTAAAGAAAGAAACCCAATCGTATAGTATTAACAAACTTTGGAATATGCCCAACTCAAAAGCAAATAGCTATATAATACCACAAACTTTTAAAGGACATAGAAATATAAGAAGAAACTGAACAGAGTGAAAGTACAAAGAAATATCTGTCGTTGATAGGAACAGGTTTTGTTTTCGACCAACAGTCCGGCTTTATTGGAACACTTCCAAAATACCACGTTTCCACTAAGAATTAGTAAAAAATGTTAAGTCTGAACACATATGTTTCTCCCTTTATTGTGTTGGGATAAAACAGTAAAGCCACCATTATTAATCAGTAAGTCCGAAACAATTTCTTTTACATATTAGTCAAAATAGCCATTAGTATTATCGTTTCTTAAATATTATGTTATTATTTACGAAATAATTATTCCTAAATATAAATATATCATATTAGTCAGCGATTCCTAATAATCGAAAAATTATATTTTAATAATTCGGTCCTAATATTCGATGACAAGAAAAATTTCATAATTCTTCGTTGGGTAGAATAATATATTTCATACTTTTTCAAAGAACCGCTTCTAAATTTTAGAATTACTGAGTCGATATAATTGGCCATTAGTATTGAAATATTAATGATATCAATGTTCGTTATATTTCATTTTCGTTTAAAAAAATAAATAAGCTCGCAACGTTTAATACCGATTTAATAATTCTCTCTCTTTTTATTCATTTTTATTCTTTAAATCACTTATAAGAGGGAGAAAAACTTTATTGGATAAAGTTGTACTCCCCAACTGTATTGAGCTGCTACAACTAAACAGCACATTTATTTTTAAAAAAACATACTACTTTTGGGCACAAAAACAATTTTACAGGCTTAGATTAGACATTTTCAAAATCTTAGTGCTACTTCATTAGACTTGGTAATTACATCTCTGAAGTTTACCATTCAAATTTCACAATAAAAGTTTTTTTCTGATTACTAAGCAATAACTCACTAAGAAATTGTTATTATAATCACTTATTACCAGACTACGGCGAGGTCAAAAGGAAGGAAATGCGTTTAGGGGTGTCACATAACCTGCTCATTAGTTGGCTTGTAACAATTTTTAAGCAAACACTTCAACCGATTTACAAATTCGATTGCTCAGATTATTCCCAGAGATCTCTTGATTCTTTTTTTTTTTTTTTTTTAAATTTGACCGCAAAATACAATAATTAAATATGTCGGCCCTTTACTTAGGGCACTGTTTTGAACTAACTCCACAACCAATTTTTAACTTCGATGTCTCATGGTACTTAATAATATCCCGTGAGTGTTTTCAAGTTATTTGAGCTCAAAATATTGAAATAATATTTTATTGTATTTTGTAACCTTCTTAAATGTTTGAGGGTTCTTAGAGATAGTTTAGCAGATATAAGTGAACAATAACATGAAGTTTTGGAAATTAAGGTTATAAAGCAAGTTGCTCAAAAAATTAGGAGTTCTTATGCATTTACCATTTGACATGACTTTAAATAGAGCTGCTCACAATCCTATACTTATAACATTTAACATGGTAAAATATTTTACATTTAACATGAATACCCCTACAGTTGGTACGTCGACGTAAGCGTCCAGTAACCTATTCTCTGGCTTACTCTTTTTCATGTTGGTTTTATTAAATTATGATGATTCATGGGTGTTATTATGGGCTAAGGTAAGCCATGGTTTTGATATAAACTGGACGTTACTAACATTAATAACATCTCATCTCTTAGAAGAAATGTGATAGGTTCATATTCGTAGTAGTTTTTTTAATTAAACTGTTTTATTTATTTTATTTTTGTTTCCCCAAATAATTGACACCCACGCTACACCACTGGTCTTTTATGGTTATATCAGTTAAATACTAAACTTCAGCGGCTATAAATTGAGTATTTTTCAAAATTCACATAATGAAGTAAAAAATTGCCATTGGAGTTCGATTACCGTAGTTACTTTGAATAGCAGAGAATAAGCTTTAGCGGCTTCAACGTGAGTACGGCCCGGATGAAGGTAATCAGGTCTAGAAAAATAGACCCTTTAATGGTCGGTTGCCTTCGATGACTATTACACAATAATGGAGCGATTTCTCATAATCAAGGGTATATTTATTGGTTGTGGAAGTCGTTACACACTGATGAACGGTGAAAGAAAGTTTGACAATGTGTTCATCATTTACGATACTAGCATAATGATGGCAAGGCGAAGACCTATTGTTACTTCATATCGCAAGAATGAGCAATAAAAATATAAATTAATATGACTCCTCACAGGTAAACTAAAGCTAAACCTTCTTATAATTGTTTTCTTCCTAAATGAAATAAGATCTTTTATGGATTTAATGGTCATTTCACTATATCTATCTGGCATATAATATAAAATTATATTTCCTACATATAGAGTGTTCTGAAGAAATACTAGTAATTGGAGGAGGAATAGTTCATCAAAATTCTTTGTAATCAATGATTCAACGTACAAAATTAAACTCCACAAACTATTCACTGGCGAACTCAATGCAATAACAATAGCACTTAATAATTACAGATTCGCCAAGTTCGTTAAAAGGTTTACACTGTATGTATCCGGAACACCCGAAAATTTCTTGCATCCATCAAAAACTGTGGGTATATTACAAGAGTCCAAGAGGAGAAAAAAGGCAGTTATTTCACTCCAATTTTTGATTACTTAATTGAAAACTAGGTTTAATTACTAGTCAAAATTGGTGAGTCTGCCAAGTATAGGTAGGGTGATTAAAAAATGGCGGCTGTTTCAAAACGTTAAAAATAATTAATTTTTTATTTGGAGCTATATATCGTTACAACTACCAACAACAATAGAAAATCTAAGAGCTAAAATGTAAGCCCTAATAGATTAGATACTATTATCGTATACATATTCATATATCATATATTATGATATAGATTAGATACTATTAATAGATACTATTTACGTTCAATAGCTCTCGAGATATAGCTTTTTAAAAAGCAACATTTCACAAAAATGTTGTATAGAACGTACTGAAATATCAATAGTTAGTTAATTTATTTGAGAAATATATATCTCACGAAATATGTGACATACAGATGTCTATTAACACTCAAAGTAAAGCTAGTTTAATGAGCTATAAAGCAGTTTATGACGTTTATAAATTGATTTATAATTGTTCCGACAAATTTTCTTTGTCCAAATTTATATTCATATGTGAATACCATAAAAACTGCAACCCCTACGAAGATAAGTGTCATAAACTACTTTATAGCAAGTTAAATTTCGTTTATGTTGAATGTCAGCAGACATATGTGTGTCTTATGGGTCAAGAGATATATATTTTTACATTTTATACGAAAAACTAGAAATTAACATTTTGTGAGTTTATTTTGTCAAATATCATAAAAACTACTACTCCTACATAGATAAACAAAACTAACTATTTTATAGTGAAAATCTCGAGAACTATTGGACGTAAAAAGCTTTATTAGGGCTAATATTTCAGCAAATTTACTCTTCTTTAAATAATGTTTTTTTTTTTTAGATATTCTAGGTTGTTGTAGTTTTTAAGATATAGAGCTGCGAATGAAAAATTAATGTTTTGAAACAGCCGCCATTTTTTATTCCCCCTACCTATAGTTTTGATTAGTAATTATACATAGTATTGATTATAGTAATAAAAAATTGGGGTGAGGTAACTGCCATTTTTTTCTTTCCGGCTCTTGTACCTAGTATGTCAATTACATTTATATGGGTTCCAATCCTGGTAAAAAAAACTGTATAAGTATAACTATAAACTGATCGCAAACTTATAAAAGTTATACATGAAATATATGCTGTGAACTCAAAATACTGCTACAAAGCGAAAGGATTTGATAAAAGTTCAGTATGATAACGACAGCTATGGATGACGAAGTTCTTAGTGTAGCTTCGACAACCGTCATAGTGGATTAAACAGTGAAAAAAATAAAAAAACCCAAGATAAAAGGGGTACATCAAAATCTACTCCAAGAACTAGCAGTGGAGGATCAAAGTAGTTATTATAATTTTTTGATGATAGATGAACACATCATTTTAGGTGGAATTTACAGCAGTAAGAAACACTCAATCATCGTATAGCCCAGCATTTATGTACATAAAAATAATTAAAACCCCCTTAAAAAAAAATGTGAGGTTTTGTGTTTTCAGAATAATCCAAATTTGAAATCTAAGAGAATCATTCTGTCCCCATCTAAAACTACTGGGGGTATTTTTAATTTCACACCAAATCATAGGTCACTCACGATGATCCTCGGAACTCGATATTACTATCTACCTCTTAAACGTTTTTTTATACTTGATTAAATAATTCCAAAACAAATTTTTATTGTACTTAATAATTTATTAATTACTTTCAATAATTTAACATTTCTAATAGGATGTAAGAAATCAGACATACTGCTTAAATTATGAAATTAACAGTTTAGTTCTACCACAGAGCAACTTCTGTCGGCCGTGGTTAACATAGTAGCACCCAAGCAAATATTTACAACGTATAGGACGAAGAGACTATCTTCCATAAAAAGAACTTGTGTAAAAGTTTTCTTTTGTACAAGATGAGCCGTTACACTTTCATATCTATTGCTAAACTTATTTTATAAAAGATCTTAGTCAAAGAATTTTGATAGTGTATCACAAGCCTAATACACTGTCGCAGATAACCTCTTGAGACTTTTCTGTACTTTAAAACAATATGTTATTGATAAGAAAGTTTTTGGAATTGATAGATTTATTTATTGATAGATATTACAATCTGGCACACAGTTGTGGGCAATAGGTAATAGTGATGAATGATCTCATACATACTAAAATAAAATAAATAAATAAAAAAAAAATAAAAAAAACTCTCTTAAAATATATACAAACAAAAGAATAGACAAGATGAACATAATCAAACTATCTGTATGAAAAATAAAATAACATAATATAAAATAATATATACAATATTTACACAATCGACCTGAGGATCCCCGAGCCCACTCTATCCCCCACGTGTGAGGGGTAGAGCAGAGCTCAAGAGATCCCAGCGCTTCACTCTCGCCGCATCACTGGTGATAAGAAAATAACTGGAATTAATTAACTCTTTCAATATGAAAGTGAAAAAGAAAAAACAATTTGTAAAATCCGTGTTTAAGAAATAGCGGATGCAGAGAAGTATGGTTCCACTGTAGTTCAATAGTTCCTAAAAATTTATATTTATTATATATACGCTAATTATATATAGTTGAATAGGCAAGTCTCTGGTATTTGTTGGCTGAATAATACTGTAATTTACTTGGGAAAACATTTAATTGAAGTAGTCATCATTAGTCCGAATAAATAGTTTCATATCTTCAAAGAGATTATTTGAAAGGATGTAATGGGATCTTAAATAAACAATAATTGCAGGGTCACAAAATAAATCATCAGCCTGCTTTAAAAACAAAATACTCGCAATGGAATTAAGTGGGATTTTATAATACATACAATAATACAGTGGTCAACTGTTTAGATAAATCGCGTCAAAATATTCTTCGATTGTGTGGAGCTTAGATATTTTCCCTGTACATTTGATTCTTTAATTACAAGATTCACACGAGGGCAGTGCTCATTATTTAACAGCTGAGGAAGACCGGCCCTTCATGAAGGGAGCCAAGGTGGTATAAGTTATGCCGGATCCGGTTGGGAGCGAGAGATGAGGCGGTGTTGTGACATACTGGTCCACCCCTGCTACACCTATCGAGATCTATTAACATATCAATGCTACTACCACCCGCATCTGCCGCGTCTTCTCTTTCATCTTGGTCTTCCTGTGTCCGTGTCCACCGCATCCGCAACCCTTCCTAGTATCTTCCAACCAGCCCGGTCGTTAACACACCGACCATCTACATATTGGAACACCTTAATAACATCTATGTAGGGAATGAAGTTGTGCAGTTTCTTGGTCATATTGAATCAAGCGCAATGAAGTTCGCAGAATAATTAAAAAAAAAATCAAACCAATCCTAAATACACAAGATATATTTTTTAGAGACAACAATCAGTTTTGATGGAGAAAATTACGAATCAGAAACCTTCTGACCAGGGACCACATATAACGGAATTAATACTGTGCTCATACAATTCGATATATTTTTTCCAGATAAAAGACTAACTGCTGTTCAAAAATACATAAGTTTTTCCTTTAAAATAATATGAACTAAATAACTATATTTTCAACAAGTTGCACAAAATAAAAAAAAATATATATGCAATGTAAGATTAATAACAAACTAATTTTGATAGTACTGGTACTAGGTATTTGGTGGGAGGAACAAGTCCAGCAAGTGGGTCTACTGCTACTTCTTGCCAACCCTTGGCGGCTACTCGAGTTGACGCCGCGTACTAATCAAAATGGGAATCTCAAGATTCATTCTTTGGCACCGCCGAAAAATGAATGTTATCAGCTCCAGATGGGAATCGAACCCACAACGTTCCGAACTGAGCGCACTGGGACCGGCGCCCCAACCCGCACGGCCGTCACGTCCCTAATTTTGATAATATGACATTGGAATGACAGTTAAGACATAAGCAAAAAAAAACTAATATCAAGTACATAGTTATGTCGGCAACAGTTCGATAGCTCAATAAATAGTCGTTACTATTACAAAGTCTATCGATATTGGACTAGAAATAGAATTATCGATAACATTGCTAACGTCAAACCTTTTTCCTTAAGATCAATCTTTTGGTCTAGAATAGAAGACAAATTAAAACAATAATAATAATTATTATTAATAATCAACTTATTAAATTAGTTAACCATAAAAATTAAATAAAAACATACTTTAATTAAAGAAGAAACTTGATAATCATAAAAGGTTTTGCTTCTTATACAAAATACTATAATCGATTCCAACTGTTTCGAAAATTTAATTTAAGAACTCGTCTATTAACCAATTATTGAATACTTGTTCGTTTGTCCCCAGTCCCCAATCCCCAAATAAGACTTCAGCGAATCCTTCACTTTCAGTAACACATTATCCTCCCCCTCCCTCCCCCCAATCGCTTAGAATGTGAGTAGATGTTTTTTATTGACAATTTATTAATAATAAATAGAAGACAAAAGTGGATGAAGATTTTATGTGGCATTTGAGGAAAAATAAGGATTTTTACTTGGAAGAATATTTTTTAATATTCCTTTAATATAGCAGCTCATTTAATTGTTCAAAACCTCGAATTATGGTAAGTTCCAGAAGTTGAAAATTGAGTTTTGCAGTCTTCGAACTTTGGGCCAAACCGAGGTATTGTCGTTCTTGCCCAATGTAAAGAAAAATGTTCTCCCTCGTACCTAGCAAAACTACTGGATGGGATTTGATAGGGTATAGGATATAGGAAAATCATAGTTCTTAATAAGTTTGGGTTTACTGCTTATTATTATCTTATATAATAATCAAATAGTTTATTGATTGTTATTATTATTTAATTATAATTACAATGATTGTTGAATTATACACTTTACAGGCCAACTATATTTGTGCGGGGGTTGCCCCATAAATTAATTATTTCATTGATATAATATATCTCCTTATATTTATGACAGATTCACACCCCTTCATATTGAAAAATCAGAGAACGGTTGACTGATGAAAATTTAAGTGATTTCCTAACGGATACAAAAATAAATTTTTTTATTGAAATATCTGAGTCATCGAAAGCAATTGAAGTAAAAATATTACTACAAATTGGTTTAGTTATAGTAAAAAAGACAAACGTTTTCATACCATTTTTAGTTCTTATCATTTCCCCATTTCATTACGAGCCTCAGAATCCTTTCAACAGATGTTCTTTTGCCTTTTTAATTTGCATTTGTTACTGTGTACATTCTTTCTTCTTGAAGGAACCTCAAGTATAATCTTAATTTCACTTATCTTTGTGTTTATTATTAACAATGGGTAAGTAATGCACAAAATGTAGTGACTCAGTAACATAAAAAAAGACATATGCGACAAGTGTATGTAAAATTCTAAATTTGGAAATGATATCCCAGATCATTAATGAGAAATATATCATGCAAAAATACTTTTTGATTTGCTACATATATCTGACGACTATGCGGTATAACTATCATGACCTAAAATAGACTCGATTAGTAAGTAACTTATTAAACTTTAAACTGAACGTACTAAAATATTTTTTATTTTTTTACATCCCACATTTATTATTTATATTAAAAAGAATACAAATTTGCTGCATTTTTTTTTTTAATATAGGGTCTTTTTTTAAGCCCGATAGAACTTGAAATTATAAAAAATAACACAAAAAATTAAATTGTAATCAAAATTTTTTTTTTATTCGAAAGATCAATACGTGACATTAACATTTGAAAATGATTTCGGGCATATGGGCACCGCGGCTGTTCTTGACGAAGCGCATTCTGTAAAATTGTGTTCAGCGATGAGGCGCATTTTTGGCTTAACGGGTTTGTTAATAAGAAAAATTGCCGCATATGGTCGTGCGATTTGACACCTCTCGATTATTTCCTGTGGGGCTACGTGAAGTCACTGGTTTATGCTGATAAACCAGCAACAATTGACGCCTTGGAGGCCAGCATTGTTCGTGTTATTCGTGACATACGGCCAGCAGTGCTCGAAAAAGTGGCCCAAAATTGGACGTCCAGAATGCGCTTCGTCAAGAACAGCCGCGGTGCCCATATGCCCGAAATCATTTTCAAATGTTAATGTCACGTATTGATCTTTCGAATAAAAAAAAAAATTTTATTACAATTTAATTTTTTGTGTTATTTTTTACAATTTCAAGTTCTATCGGGCTTAAAAAAACACTTTCCGATAATCAGTAATATTGACAACGATTTTCGTTAATCAGTTAGAAAATTACCAAACGTTTTATTAGTCAACAGTGGTCTATTTCTTCGATATTCTTGAGTTATAATATGCTATTACTGGTATATTATGTAATGATATATTAACATAGTATATCATATAGAAATTTTCAAGAATCCATTACAGAAATGCTTCGCATCTCTACTATCTTGTGAGGGCTTGAGTAGTGATAAGCATTAATACTTTCCTTCCGAAACCTTATTGTTATCGAATATATGTTAAGTACTTAATGTATGTTGATGTCGATACCGTAGCTAGAGGTAGCTGAGAGCTGAGAGTGAGATGGAGAGCAGATGGAGACGGACCGGTCACGGGTCAGCTGCCACCTCCCACCTGCCTCTAGATTAATCTATCTTACTCTAGTGTTGCATTGTCGTGGGGGTGGGGGTGGGTTGGCACGGTGTGCTGTTACAATAACCTAGCTCAGCCGTTCCAGTCAACAGCATCCTTTTGTAATCAATTCATCAAATTTAGATGGTCAGCACAAAAACAAATAAAAAAAGAAAATGAATACTTATAATAAATAAAATAAAGGAAATAAAATTATGATAACAGATTCTTAGGGAAAATTAAATTTTAAAACGCTTTTGTTCTCTAGATTTTTTTTTCAGTTTTTGCAATAGCTTCGCACGCATCATGAAAAATCATTTGCGCTTTTTTTTCTCGTAATTTTCGCCTGAATGGAAGGCCAGATGAAAAAATTACCTGAAATGAATTCGTTTTAAGAGGATACTCATTTAGCCTACATACATGATTCTTGAAATTCTCTGAAATTTATATTAACTTTCTTCAGTTTATCATCCTTACTGTTATTTCTTATTTATAGTTATTCTTGCATTTTAATTATAAATTCCAATAAATTTATTTCTTCTTTAAGTTTTTTATGTCTTTGATGTTAATTTCTAAGTAAATGGCTCGGAGACAAAAATATATCGTTAAAATTATTTGCATTGTCCAACTGGTCTTAGTTTATTATCTACCGTAAATGAATCATAATCCATGGTGTTATGATTGTCATCCCTCATGTATATTCGTATATATATGTATTTTTTAAATTATTTATTTTCCTTTATACTGAGAAGAATTGGTTATTATTATTTTTTTCTTTATGGTATATGTAATAAAACCAGGTTTATACATTTGTTTTCGGCCCAAGACTCACATTGGAGTCCTTTACTGCCTAACCATGATTCTAGGTTAAGTTTTTCATTTTGTGGGAACGCCACTCAATGAAATAGTCAACGCCTCAGGCCGGATTCGAACCGGCGCCGCCAGCAGACTTCCGATAGGTAAGACTACACCTAATCACCAGAGCTATGGACGGCCTGGCTTATAAGGTTTATGATCATACTTATTAGTATAGCGATAAATCGATGTGAGGCATGGGTTAACTCCAAAATAAAACTAATCCAGAACTTGATTACTCCAAGAATAAACAGGGACTGGTAATGATTTGGACGAGGATAAGTTATACTTTGGATTAGGCTGTACTAAACCATAACTCGGCATCGGCCTTAATCTTCGCCTAACCACCCCTAAATATTTTAATTTCATGTAATGTTCCGATCCGTTTCTTATTGAATATATTCAACAATATTTGAAGATTTTTGAAAATTTAATTGAATTTTCCAGGTTTAATTTACACTTTTGTAGCCTCTTCGTCATATACCTCAATAATCTAAGAAACTCACTCGGGTCATTCTCAAATAAACTTCCACTTTGATGTTCTGACATTTAAAATTTTGATATATAGTTTGTTAAAAAAAAATATATATATATATGGAAAGATAATTTCAGATTTCAGATCCCGCGAAATACTGCAGTTGGAGCTCCCTCGGTACTTGTACAAAACATTTGTAAACATTCAGATAAGTTTCCTATAATTCTGTTTTATTGATTTTATAAAAAAAAAAAAAAAAAAAAAAATTAGGCCATTTTATTTCGTAATCAAACACAGCGATAGAATTACTAATTATTTAACTTTATAATTCAAGAGGATTGATTATATACAAATAACTGAATGTTTGTCATTAAATGGATATTAATGATAAGCTCGTTAAGATGACATTAATTATCTATTTAATATCATTATCATATCTGTTTTTCTTCGTTCTTAGTAAGTAACCATTGAAAAATATGCACTGCAGTAATGAATATGGTCAGCTCTCTGTCATTATCTTTAACAGATCTGAATACAAAAAAATAAATAAATAGATGATCTAAGAAAATCTATAAATTTTATTCCACATAAAACATTTGTTAATCAGTGCCCTAGCCTTTAACGGCGAAGAACAAGTGAGTAAATGCCACAACAGTGAGTAATGTTATTTCGTTCACTAACGGAACTGCAACTAAGCTAGCCTTCGGCCGTCCCAGCTTCATGCAACTATGCAAATTGCCACCAGTTATGCTAATAAGCTCAAGTGCCCTGGAATGCCACTTATTTAAACTTTTATTTTTGTTTTATTTTATTGTTTAAAAAGTAGAAAAAAAAAAGTCTTTCCATATTTGGACTGCTGCATCAATTTAAGAACAGGTTCCTCACAGAATTACCCCTTCTCTCAGTTGTAAAATGTTCATACATTTTTTTAGTACAACATAAGAATATTTAAAGTTAATAAAAATAATAATAATAATGGTTTTTAGTGATTTTTTATTTGAGTCTTTTATCTCCCTAGGTCTGTTGAATTAATACGATTAAGGAAGTTTTCGGAAATAAACGGCTCACTTGGAATTTTCATAACTATAAAAACGAATAAACTGAATTTGTAACGCGTTAGGGAACAAAACAAAGACATATCATTTTAGTGTGCATTGGTTCATTTCGGAAAAATTAAAATTCCACTTATTTAAACTTTTATTTTTGTTTTATTTTATTGTTTAAAAAGTAGAAAAAAAAAAGTCTTTCCATATTTGGACTGCTGCATCAATTTAAGAACAGGTTCCTCACAGAATTACCCCTTCTCTCAGTTGTAAAATGTTCATACATTTTTTTAGTACAACATAAGAATATTTAAAGTTAATAAAAAAAATAATAATAATGGTTTCTAGTGATTTATTACTTGTGTCTTTTATCTCCATAGGTCTGTTGAATTAATATGATTAAGGAAGTTTTCGGAAATAAACGACTCATTTGGAATTTTTATAACGATAAAAACGAATAAACTGAATTTGTAACACGTTAGGGAACAAAACAAAGACATATCATTTTAGTGTGCATTGGTTCATTTTGGAAATTTTTTTTTTTAATATTTATTTATTGCTATATACAACTGTACATTATAATACATTTAGTAAATCTGATCTAATATTCCGGAAAAATTAAAAATAAATTTAAGACTTAGGAAAATGCCACTTATTTAAACTTTTATTTTTGTTTTATTTTATTGTTTAAAAAGAAGAAGAAAAAAATCTTTCCATATTTGGACTGCTGCATCAATTTCAAACAGGATCCTTTATTCTTAATTGAAAAAACGCGCTATACCTCGGACTAAATGATAAATAAATAATAAACAAAGCTTAACTTATATAGAATTATTTTGAAATTTACTTCATTGTAATTCAAAGCCTTCAGAGGGTTGACTGTATGGGCTTTAAGGATTTCAGGAAAAGTTACTTTAGAAGACAAGTTTTAATATTGAAATATATTAAAACTTGTCTTCTAAAGTATGTTAGCTAAATCTGACATTTTGATCCTAACGTGGGTTTCTTCAGGCCTGCAATAGATCAGAGATATTTGGGTCAATATTTTTTTTTTTTTTTTTGTGAACTTTGAGTGACTGGTGAAATAACGAAGAGTGTAAAATGACTCTCACTTTGAATATATGCTTGAACCAGCGGACTTATGGTAGACTTCTTTTTTTCATTAATTGAGTCTAAATTGTCGTTTTTAATTAACTTGCATATTTTCGAAACAAATTTTAATACGCCAGTTAGCGAATAGTAAGGAATATATGATGAATGAAGTGAGGAAATAAGTAAATTCATATATTCATTGATGAAATACAATCTTATTTTGAAACTTAGTAATCAATATCAGTCATTTGAAAAAAATTAGTCAATATCAATCATTGTAAAAAGTAATCATTCTGTAGATATTTCACTGAAAATCATTAAAAAAGCACATATTGTCTTTATTATAATTTTTTTTTTAAAGATTTGCTTTAATAATTTTTAACTTTAAAATTTAATAAATTTTAACAATTTTACTAATTTTTAACAATTAATAACATTTGCATTTAAACAATCTTTGAAAGCTATATTAGAAGTGAAAATATGATGACCATTAATGATGAATCAGTTGAAAATATGATTTTCAAACTGTATATGTCATTAACAAACAAATAAAATTTAAAAAAACGACATTTGTGATTATAAACGTTGGTGTACTTCAAGTCCACTAAACCTTCTCTATGCCAATGATGATCATTAATACACAGGTAACAAAATCGGTTGCCTTTTCAAAAAATAATATATGTAACTTCAAATTCTTTCTTTTTTTTTATTTATTTAAATTTTTACGATAGTGAGTCCAAAAGATTGCATTTTTTCCTGTATGCTCATAAATGACCGAGGTAGGGATGAATGAAACCTCTAATCAGCGGGCATTTTGTAATAAAAGAGGGATAGTAAAAATATTTATTTTTCACCATATCATTATTCATCATTTTTGATTAAGTACTTGTTTTAAGAGAGATATTGTTGGCCGTAGATCGACCTTAAAAAGAAAATATTCTTTTACATAAACATGAAATATTTACATAACATAAGTAGAAAGCAATATGTTTTACAGCAATATACAAAGGATAGGACTAAATAGAATTTTTATTTGTAATATGTTTTTCGAACTATTTTTTCCTGGTTTAAATAATTATTATAATTGTATGCATGTAATACTAAATAGTCATACGATAAATGGTTAAGGTGCATTTCATCTCAAGCACACGGGGGCGCAGGTAAACAATATTGAATGAGTGGGCACCCGTTGGCATTGAATAGTCAGATGATGGCAGAGAAAGGACGCTGTCTCACTAACTCCAGTTCACTTGTCAACAAAACTCTTACCATCTTGATTTATAATTTTAACATTCGGATTGTGCCGGGTGGAAAGAATTGAATTGTTGAATGAAAAAATTAAGAGATTTGTAATATTTGTAATTTGCATATATGTTTTACTTTAACTGTGTCTTCGCCCCCAGTTAGGTATTAGGTCATTAGGGACTGTAACGCCTTGAAAACTTAATTTTGCTTCCTCACTACTAAAGGCAGACTTTATATTTACTAAACTTTATATTTATCCAGGCAATGGTAAAAAAATTGTACCCTAGTATCGAAAATTTTCATTAACATTTTACATTTTAGAAATAAAGGAACAAATACGCCTGTCGATCTACAGTCAAATTGGCGTTTAGGTCGATCGATCCGTTAATCTGATTTTAACGAAATTTTCAGGGATTTCTAGGTTGGTACTTAGTTATTTTCATGTTATCAAATTATGTACTATTGGAATCTGCTTAAGTATGCGTCAAAATATTTTCCTCAGAACAGCTATATTTCGAAACCTGCTCGTATTATTCAGAGGAAAGTTTGTGATTAATATAAAAATTTTCCAGTACCATTTTTATCAGACACTATTAATTTTCGCTATCACTTGTGTAAAGGTATTTTTCTTGATACATCTATATTTAGAAAACGAGTAATATGAAATGTGAGGCAAGTTAAGGATTAGTGTTATGATGGAATAGTATAAATTTTAGCTAATTCTATATGAAAATGCTCAGCATGTCAGCAACGCCTTTGAGGCCAGATTACTATAGTCCAGATTACTAAGAAATTGTAATCAAGATCGTCTCATAGAATTAGTAATCGAAAAAAACATACTATTAAAACAGTTATTTTTTTTTTTGGTACATTCCACTTAAATCTTTCTCGAAGAAGACCTTTTCCTGGAAGGCCAACGGACAGAGGAGGTGCAAAAGAAGGAGGTCAAACAGATTTTTTTCCGGATTTAGAAAAAGATACAAACGAAAAACAAGAATACAGTGCCCGTAATTCAGCAAACTACATTAGTGTTTTATTAACATTTTTTATGGAGACAGTACTGACTCTGAACGATATGTAACAGGTAATGAATGACTTTTCGAAACAGTAAAAGCAGTTACTTTTTTAGCAGGAACGGTTGTATTATCAACTGCCTTTAATTGAGTATAATTAATATTCCATTGGAATTATTTTAAATGAATACTTCTGTTTAACATCCTTGTGTACTCCAAAGATGGCAATGGTAGATTATCCAACATGGTAGGAACCTCCGCTAACCAGAGTAAGTAGAGCGACATTGATTCCGTGATTGGGGCCAATGGAATGGATATGATCCTTAGGATATTAAGAGGAGCCTGTTAATTAGCAATTTTTTCGATACCCTGCCGGGATCTGTTTCAAATCTAGGTTTTAATCAATTCAGCTTACGAAATTGCCCTTGTATGAAGAACTGATGTAAGTAGTCATTTTAATAACAAATCAAATATTTTATATCTTCGTCACTGAAAAAAAATCGATAGAACTCCCTTTCAAATTAAATATTTTAGCCATTTTCGGAAAAGGATTCCTGCTGGACGAATATACGTGGAATCATAGGCTCCTCATTGGGTAGGGGCAGCTGTTCCCCCATAAGTAAAAAAATTATTAATTTAGTAAAAATTAACTTCTTGTTCAAGCAAATAATTGTAATAACTAATAATACAATGCTACAATTATATATTATTTTCTTAAATGTTTGGTTTCATTCGCCTTTTACATACTGAAATGTCAAAACGATCATGCCTTGCACCCCCTCCACCCTAGGTTTGATCCTGAGTCCGCAGTTGCATGAAATCCCCTTTTATACTCGCTTGAAAGAAGTTTACAGGCAGCGAAGAATAAGGGTTCCATTCATTTTTTTTATTCCATAAATTTGATAAAAAAGAAAGAAGTTGTATCGAAACAAATTTATTTTCAATTTCCATATTTCATTTTGACTAATCTAGCTCTCGACAACTTCCTTGTTTTTCAGAAAATTGTTTTTACAAAAACAATATGATTTCAACAACAGCTTTGATTTCAACTTTCAAAAACAATATGATTTTACAAACTTCTTTTTTAAAAATCATATTGTTTTTCAACAAAAAACTCTTAGTAAGAAAATGGAAACTCAACATTAATTTAGAAAATGCACATTTATTTTAGGTTGAAAACTGAGTATTGTGAAATTAATTAACATAAAAAAAAATTTGAAAGAATAAATTATTAGTAATGAATAATCTTCAGGAGAAATGTATTCGGGTCCATTTTACACAAGGGCTTGGAAGACGCGCAGATTGTCTCGGCTGACCTTGGTAATAATTAATCAAGAAACTTCCTTTGCTGCAAGGATTATTTCTTCACAGTAGATGGTTTGAAACTAATCTCTTGAGCTAGAATATTTTCCCTGCATTTATTCCATACATACATACATACAT
>NW_027112669.1:132574-175701 GCF_000696795.3 Halyomorpha halys | reverse complement strand
ACATACATTTTCAACAATAATAGAATGTTGATTATTTACATGTAAATAAAAGCCTTTGAGGTCGGTAATTTATAATTTTAGACTTTAAACAATCATTTTTTTAAGTTATTCTCTATAAAAATACCTATATCTTTGTTAATTAGACCTGGATAATTGGCCGCTAGTAGAACGTTCTACCTCGGTTTCATTTTTACCAGAGGAAGAATTAATCTACAAATATCAATTATCAGCATTGTCAGTCAGTTCTTCTTACTCTACAACAATTTCAGTTTTACCGTTGTTACAATCAGCGTCAGTTTTTGGAAGATGTTCTATATCATGTTCCTTTCTTTTTCCGCAATAAATTCCATTGACACGTTTTTATATTTAATCATTTTATGAAATAAAACCAATTACACAAAACGGCAAGGTCGAGAGAAGTAGATGGAAATCAGAAAAATAAATAAAAAGACCAAGGCACAGTATGGAAGAGGGTAAGGAGAATGGAAGACGAAAATACACAAGAACTAGAGAGATGGTACGAGATTGTATAAATTAATAAATAATCTATTACAATTATAATCACTATATTTTTATTTACTATCAATAAATATTTCTGGTTGGAATGTATTGAGGCTATTTATTTCCTGGAATTTTCCAATAGCTTAAATAATTTTTAAAAAAATTATTTTTTTCTTTTCAAAACAGCTTTACGAAGACCCCTGACACCCCAATTCATAGTCTCTATTGCTTTGTCATTATTTACTAAACGACCGGAACGCATAGTAATATATCTCTGGCCAAATGATAAAAGTAAAATTTTCCTAAAAAAGGATCTTTTACAATTCTGTGTCTTTGATGTTAAGGTCGAAAATTGTTTTAAGTTTACCTAAGTTAATGGGGAAAAAAAAGAGTGACAAATTATAAAATGTCAATTATAAAATTACAAAAATTTAAATTCTCCAGAATCTAAATTTAATTTAATTCAATAAAATTAACTAATGTCATTTGACCATCTGAACACAGATAAATAAGTACATCATAATGATTAATTAGGAAGTTCTTAAAAGAATTATGCATGGATCTACTGGATCTTAAAAGCCGCAAGCCGTTTAAACACCAAAGCAGTTCCCACTACCAATATTTACGAATGTCTGTGGGGGGGAAAAAAAAGAAGATTAAATAATTTTATGTAATACGAATACGAATACGTAAATAACCTCACTATCATTCTAACTAGAATTATTTGTTGATTGTAAATACAAATACAGTGAGTACAATGTTAATAGTTTATTCATTAGAGCTTAACTTCATTAGTGTAATACATAGAATCTCGTACCATTCCTCTTGTTTCTGCGCATTTTCGTCAACCATTCTCCTTACCCACGTTGATAAAACTGTCTAGGTATTTCATTTTTTTTTAATTCGTATATTTTCGTAATTTAATTTATTTTTTAAAATTTTGAATGACGGTATAAAAAAAAAAAGAAAATAGATACAAATCAAACCTTAAATAATTCTACGCCAATCACAGTTAGTTTGAATGAAAATTATAGTGTACCAGAAAACTATAATTATGGTTGCAAGAACCCTCAATTATATAAATTTGTTCTTTAATATTGATTGGAAGAAAGTATAATAAGTTTTGACAGGTAATTTGATTATTGGACCAAAAAAATGGTCATCTGCAATTATCCTCCTTAGCCTCTTAGGATGTAGAGTAGAACATTGGCCAAAGAGGAGGAAAGCCTGTGATTTGCTTATTCATCATGAATAAATTACTGTTCTGATAAAGGATGAACTTGTTAGCATCCCCAAACTGTTATTACCTTCATTCGTCAATTTAATATCCAGTCGTCCTGTTATTAGCTAAACATCCACCAATTTATCAGTCTTCCGCTTTAGGAAACATTTTCAGAAACTAAAAGCACGTATAAAAATTATTGATTTCTGATTTTTAATTACAAAATTTCTTCTTTATCATTTATATAATAATATTAGTAAAATAAAAACTTGCTCAGCCTCCACTGGCTCATTACCAGCGAGAGGGATGCGCTGGGATCTCTTGAGCTCTGCTCTACCCCTCACACGTGGGGAATAGAGTGGGCTCAGGGATCCTCAGGTCGATTGTGTAAATATTGTATATATTATTTTATCATTATGTTATTTTATTTATTTATTTTTCATACAGATAGTTTGATTATGTTCATCTTGTCTATTCTTTTGTTTGTATATATTTTAAGTTTTTTTTTTATTTATTTTTTTATTTATTTATTTTTAATTTTAGTATGTATGAGATCATTCATCACTATTGCCCACAACTGTGTGGCAGATTGTAACATCTATCAATAAATAAATCTATCAAAAAAAAAAAAAAAAAGTAAAATAAAAAATTTTTAGTTCCGTTTCAATCACAGAGCTTTTTAAGAATGATCGACCACCTGAGTGTGAATTATTTTACGTTAGGCTTTCTCATTTTTAAATTTCATTAATTGTTATTAAGTAATAAAGTATATAATGCTCGTCTCGTCATTTTCTAGCTTCGACACAAAGCAGAAACTGAGACTTGACAAGTCCATGGAGCCAGTTTCGTTTGTAATAAACCCCCCAAAAATAGCTGCAATCCTTCAGCAATATCTCTACTATGAGTACACTATATAATTAGGATTTTGAGATGGAATACATCAATCACTAAACACATTTTGCATTCTGTCACACGTTTTTCGGTCAAACCCTCATCCGTCTATAAAATACCAACCAATATACTCTCGCAAAGGAAATTTTAGGTACTGCAATGTGATGAGGACACAGTAGAAAGAAGCAGAAAACACGTGGTTACCTTTGTACCCTTCTTTAACAAAGGTAATCATTGTTTCCAGGTTGTAATTGAGAAGGAGAATTTTTATTCGCGGTCACTCCTATTGCTCAACAGAATCAATACAGATAAGACATAAATTTTGTATATTACATAGTTTTAGCATCTCACAACCTCTTTACATACGTACTTATCTTTCCTTTTTATGAAATTTCCCTTGAGTCAAAAGTATTCAAAGTGATTGATTTGTCATTCCCTAGCCTCAATGGAAATTTTCAAAGTGCTAGCAGAGACAAATATTTCATATTATATCAATATTCATTGTAAGAACCCCTTAAATTTGCCAAATGGTGGGTTCTAACTTGATATTTCAGGATAATGATGTATGTAAACTCCATAAACAAGGCATTATTAAGCTTCTTCCATACTCTGAATTTCATTAAAAAAAAAAGAAAATGGTATTTTCATCTCCCAACCAAAATCTTAATTTAAAAAAATACATCGATTGCTAAATAGCACCAAATATTGAGAATGGCCCAATAAACTTTTTACAGAAAATTTGGTGCGATGCGCATATCACATAACTTTCACTTACTACCTCACATACGTCTCCAAATGTTCTGTAGTCTGATAGCCTCGTATCGCCATTATTGTGATTTTTTTTTTAAAAGGCGAAAATATGTATTTTTCCGTTGTTATAAAAATTTGTATTTTATGATTTATCGAGGTGGAAAAAAAAAATGTTTTCTTCCTGCCATGAACTGTTTAACAAAAGATAATGAAGCCGTAATGCAACCAAAAGCTTCTTAGATTTTCCCGTTAGAAAACTTTAATTCATATAATGTGTCAGATACCACGTTTTACGACGGAATGCTCCAAATTGTCACGATATACTAAACTTTAGTGTATGAAGCTTCGGATTGAACCTCGTTAAATATAAGATAGGTTTGGCAATTTTTTTTCGCGGTTCAGTCGTTGCTTCAGAATATTTTATACTTTGCAATTCCTTCAAATATAAATAATTACGTTATTTCCCAGTACGACCTTAGGATGAATTTTAAGATATAAGAAACTTGAAGGCAGGTCCACTGAATTTTGATGTGCTCCTTGTCCAATAACCCGAGAACTGAAAGGATAGCTGGAAGCGTTCTGGTCCATTCTACTGTATCTAGTGTTGCCCTGAGGGATACCTTGCGGGACCAGCGCCCTCTCTTCGTGCATCTGTTGGACTGAGTGTGATAGGCCACGTGCCTATTCCTCTTGAAACCGTGCAAACTGACTCTTCACGCCTGTGATTAAATCTTTCTATGTTGATAATCGATTGAATTAGATAAGTAATTGAATTTCCTGCTGGAAGCGAATATACTATAGAGGAGTCACTTTTTGACCGATGACCCTTCAAGGGTTGCAGGGTAGGCAACGATATCGTTGTCGTTCACACACGGCCTAAAAAACGCTGCGTGAAGTGATGTCACTAACCCTGGGTTAGTGAGACCACGCAGGCTGTGAGGGATGTTCTCACATTTGCTTTGGGACGTGGCATCTCAGGGTTGAATGTTTCAGTTATATTCAGCCATATTCATACACGTTGAAAAATATTATAACCAACTTATCATATCAATAAATAAATCTTTACTATTGTTTTAATAGTCGACCATATGCTTGATTGTAATTCTATGATTGATGCGTGTTTATTAATTTCTTTACAGAAAAAATTAAAAACAATGTATCCGAATGATTATTATAATTTACGCTACCTTTTGATTGTATGATTTAAATCCTTAGTTTTAATTTGAGTAAGAATTTGTCTAGAGCGACAGGCTATCCTTCCGGTTAACAACGCAAATTTACCTAGAGAATGAAAGTCGTGGTTAATAATGAGGAATAAAAGTAAATCCTACCGTGAAATAAAAAGTAATAAATTCCACCGTGAAATAAAAGTAAGCCGGCATTCCTTGAAAAACCTTGGTATAACTACGTAAGCACTCCTATCACATCATAAAAATTTACATTACATTTTATACGACTAGATTCATACTATAACAAAGAATACAATTTCCTTTATACCTTGTCTTTATATTTCTTTATGTTGTTCAATTGAAGGCAACACTTGGGAATGGGAACGCACAGAGAACACCGAGAGCGGTTTTCTCATTACAATGAAGGGTCGAGGGTGCGAACTATCTCCATATCGACAGAAATAACGGGGAGGATACATGTGGCTCCTGACAGAGTACCCGCATCAACGGGAAATAAGACCAGCCCCGATGGCGAACAGGAAGAATAAACTAGTTCCGCAAGGCATGTCCAAGAAGTCACCCACATGGATGCCGTTCACCTCAAAACCAATCCCATCCATTTCTCTCGAAATGAAAGCCAAGTCAATATATATATCAACGAGTTTTATACTCGATAATGATGAAGCAGTCTTAATTGTACTACTTAGGTCATTTTCAATTTCGGACCGAAACTTAATGTTTGATAATTTAATTAATATTTAATTTAGGGAACTAAATAATTTAAATGGTTATATCTTAAAACAAAGCAACGATCAAAATGTCTATTTAATGACAGCATTACTCAAATCATTTCTAATTATATCAATCCGAATTTGAAAGAAAGAAAAGCCACAATACAGTGCTCTGTTATTTAACTGAAACGTTAAGCAAAATTAAAATTTGTTTAAATTTTTTCAGTCTTGTGTGTGGTGGATTCCAAGTGAGTCTCTTGTCAAGATGGAGTCCTAAGTATCGAATCTGTTCAACTGGCGTTAGTGGAGTATTTAGAAAGGATCTGTAGGACAGGAGGGCAAAGGTTTACAACGGAGAGTAAAGGTGATCTGCTTTTTCTAAAATTAGTCTTAATACTTGGTGAAATCCTTAAACGTTTCAGTATCTCCGCATAAGGCTTCTTATTTTATCGAAATTCATATTGAAGGAAGGTCGGTAAAACAGTCAAAAGATCCTATGGAGCATTTAAAATTATTCAAAGAAATGCTAAAAAACATAAGTACTTTTTAGAATTGGAATCTTTACCTGTCAAATTTGGTCCCAAAAGTTTATTGAAGTTTCTGTTATGTTCGATAGGAAAGCTGCTTTGAATCATTTATTTTCTGGTATAGCTGTATCACTAATGCAATTGGGTCAGAGCAAAGAGGAACAAGACACAATTTTAGAAGTAACAGTTTTTGTTTTACAATCCACGTATTTACGCTTCATTATCAAGTAGATTGTAAAATTAAAAATAATTATTAGCCAATTGTTGATAATTTCAGAAATTTGTCAATGGTAAAACGTAAAGTTTAATTCAGGCATAGATAGATGCAAAAATATTTCTTATTCAAAATCTCGTAACCCTTGACCACTCATATTATCCTATTTGGGTCATGTTTCCGATCTATCGGACGGAAGAAAGGAGATAGCAAGAGCTGGATGAACTAAATAAAGGTAGGAAGTGGGAGCGGCTGACTTTTGGAACCGGTTCAGAGGCGAGATAACAGAGGACCCGGAGCGGCCTTTAAAAAACTCCTAAAACCACCGTTAGGGGACCTCACCGCTGCCTTCTGCTGTCTGTCCACCTTAATGGGGGCGGCCGTTCAGTCTGCCTCCTATATCCAAGCAACTTATATCATATTGATGAGTTCAAAGAGCATCATTCTCAGTTAGGATCAATATCAATATAACATAATAGTAGATAAAACAATAAAAATTATATTACTTCTTGAAGAAGTTTGTCGGGGGGTGCGGTCAGCAAAGAACAACATAAATAAACAAAACCATATTTATTTATTTTATGCCGACGTTTCGACCTGCGTTTCAGGTCTTCATCAGGGGTTGTGGCGTAGAGGGAAGATTAGTACTGCAGTATCACATATCTATCATCGGCCGTATATTACAATAATGGATGGTGGTTATTAATATTTAGAAAAGCACTTCTGTTTGGACAATACAATTTATAGACATCAACGATACTTGGCACTACAAGAACTATCAATCTTAATAGAAGTTGAATTATTGCATTCATAACCCTCTAGAAGCCTAGACAATTTCTCTTTTCTCTTTCTCTTCCAGACCTCATGGCGCAGATAGATCTATTTCCTCATCAATTAGTAGATGACCTCCTTATTTAGCAGAATGGGGTAATTACACTAATCAAATCATTATCCCTTGTTTAAAAAAATAACTGCTGTTATATTCATCAGTCCACACATGAATATGTATTAGTTCCGTCTATGATTTTTGAGGCACACACGCTTACTAACTGCGGTTGATGCCTTTCCTCTTATAAAACCTGTGGTATCTTTGACAAATACTTTTTTTTTTTTTTAATTTAATTAATTATTCCTATTTACAAATTTACATTATAATAAATTTAGTAAATTTGATCTCAGTTAAATTGGACCGTTACAGGCATGTAGAGAAACTACCCACAGTACTTTAATCATATTTCTACACTAGAAGGTCACGAGACCATCTTCTTTTCAGGGACCTCGGAGGATTTTCAGTAATTGAAAGAAAAAGCAAGGTTAGAAACTAGAGGGTTTTGATAGTTATGGAGTTTATAATGCAAGGGTTGGTTATATATGGAACATTAAGGTCTTTATGTATTATTTTATTTGTGACAAAGTAAGGGACATTGAGGAATTTACGAAGGATTTAATTTTACGAATAATTGAATACGAGAGGAATTCGAAGGTTTAGTGGAGCCACAAAGCTCATCTCGGTATGTCCACATTGGCCTTATTACAGTCATGCAGATCATTTGACAAATACTAAAGTTCACTAATTACTCTAGCCATTATCCTGCCTTTTCAATCTCGTATACAATTTTATGTATACAAAAAATTAGAGATTTTATAAATCTATGATTCAAATTTAAACTCGTAAACCTACTGGCTGCCCTACAGATCATTTAATGATACTCATACTCCTGTCGAACAGATCCGCTACCTTGGACTACATTTGGATAAACGATTAACCTGGAATCCTCACACAAGACTGAAAAGACAGGAAACTGCACATCGATTTCGACTATTACAGCACTTACTAGACAAACGGTCTAAACTTCCAACACATTACAAAAGACTGATCTACATGACTATAATAAGGCCAATCTGGACATATGGAGTTGAGCTTTGAGGCTCCTCTAAACCTTCGAATTCCTCCCGTATTCAATCCTTACAATCCAAAATCCTTCGCAAAATCCTCAATGCTCCTTACTTTGTCACAAATAAAATCATCCATCAGGACCTCAATGTTCCATATGTTGCCGATTTTGCCAGAACCAGATACCAATCCTTCCATGATAAACTTCCAAACCAACTCGTTTCTAACCTTGCATCCTCTCCCACTCCTGACAATCCTCCTAGGCGCCTGACAAGAAGATGGCCACGAGACCAGCTAATATAAAATGTCATTTGAGTGCTACCAATGGGTAGTTTTTCTACAGGCCTGTAACACTCCAATTTAACTTAGATCAGATTTACTAAATGTATTATAATGTACAGTTGTAAATACCAATAAATAAATATTAAAAAAACTAAAAATTATTAAAATTTATTTGTTAATTCAATCATTCATAATTTCAATATACGATAAAAGTCCAAAACCGTAGTTTCAAGGAAGATAGAATCGAAAAATTTGGGTTTTTATGAAGTAAGGTTTTTAAGTCCCTTAATAAAGTTTATGTACTGTAATACAGGTGATTTATTATATTCTAAGGTACTTAAGGTAGTAAATATAAAAAATTACTTTACCAAAGCCCATATCTATCGATTTCGTTTTTTACTCTTAACCAGTAACTATGTTTTTCAACACTTCAAAATCAACTATAATTAAATCCGCCTCGCTACCCCTCCTTTCATATTCTTTAGTATATCTCTTAAGAGAGTTGATTCAAAAAACAACCATGAGACTGCACCAAGAGGACTGACTGACAAGTCTAATATTTATATAATTAAATTACAGAAGAAGGAAATGGAACGAGAATCACTTAAGCATACCAAAAAGAAGAAACACAAGAAGTAATATAAAAAATATATTCGATAATTGAAATTTTAATCATTTAATGATCATAATTGTCTCTACGATTTTCTTCATTTGAAAGTACGCTAAAAATCAAACTTTTTGTTTAATACTATACTCTTGAAAGGATACTTATTATTTTTGAATATTTTTTTCTTTCCTTTTAAAATTGTATCTAATGAGACTTTAAATTTCAATTTTTTTATGTTTTATTTTTTCAATATTATACGCATCATGTAATAAATAATCACATGTCAAATTGTCGTAACCATAATTATAGATTCAATTCAATTTGTACCAATATTATAAAAACAAATATCCACTGATAAAATTGCTTTTTGTATGTGTACGAAAGATCTGGCTTGTCATATCCATATACAAGAATTTACAATGAAATTTAACTCATTCTAATAGCAAATGAAATCTGAAGACGAATTTATATAGATTTATTACATCAGAACAAAATATATTTTTAGAAAGCAGAGTTTACACTCAAAACTGCCAAGCACTTGATTCTGAATTACTCATTTTTAAAGTAAATGAAACAACTGTAACTTTCTTGAGAATGAATAAAATACAACGATTTTAGAGTCAGCAACCTTTCATTTCAATGTCTCATGCCTAACAGAATAAAATAAGGCAGTGGATAAAACAAGACATGCACTTGTTTTGTGTCAGTGATGTGTGACTCTCCTTTAAATTTTGTTCACTTTTAATAAGTATAAAATATCGTTAATTAACTTTCAAGTGTTTGGAACAAGTAACACCAAGTTATGAAGTTCACATGTCTTTAAAAATTTATTTTTGAAACGGCTGAAAGTTTGGAACATTTGTCAGTTACATTTGGAAGTTTTTCAGTTCGATTAATTATTGTTCCTGGCTAAAAAGGTCCAATTCGCTTTTAGCACCACTAAAAATAAATTCAACTTTCAAGCCGTACTAAACCATTATTATGTTTGTTATTGGGAATTCAGTCATTTCATTTCATCAAAAATTAACATTAAAGGCAGGAAATGAAAAATACTTTGGCCGAAAAAAATAGTTGCAGATGGCTTATCCACTAGCTTTGCGCATTGATCTGTAAAATCTAGGAAAAATGTTGGTAGTAGTTCCCAACAAGTTTCATGTTTTTTAATAACCAAATTAAAATAGACTGTTCTATGACCAACAAACTAACTCCATTTCTATACCTCATATATTTATAGTTTCTTTACATTTAAATTTATTCAAGAGTATCCATACATAAAATATGGATAAAAGTTTTAATGATATGATATTTATCAGAAAGATATGCTTCTTTTGCACTCGGCATGGAAATACAAAAGTATATCATTTATAACGGCCTCGGATATAACAACGTATCGGCTATGGTGACGAATATTTTCGAACCCGTGATTTTCAGAGCCATATCAATTTATGTTTATTAACGTATGTAGCAAATTCGGCTATAACGACTAATTGCCGTCAAATAAAGCTATCAACATCCCAATAAAGAAATTTATTAATGTTTGATAGTAATAATTGATTTTTAAAATAATCTCATTTTACATTTACATGATGTTTCTTTTGAGTCATGACGGATATAATGACCGAATTTTGAAAATCGTTATAAACGATATTCAGTGAAATTTCAAAGATAAAGAATGCTTGCACTTACTTGCCTGTAAATTACATGTGCACACAGATCCTACATTGAGAATCTTTTTATTTTTAATATTTCAGTGAATATAATAAATTCTGGTCCAAAAAATGTGGGCAAAAAGTATCTACCTATGAATTATTCAATAATTTGTCGAAAACTAATTTGTGGGATGGACTTCCATTAGGAAAGAGTTGCTGGAAGCCGTTCTGGATTTCAGCCTGGATGCTAAAGGGTCAATGACCGTATCAAAGAATGCGATATAAAACCCAAACCAATTTTAATAATTTTAAATTATATCCGATTTCTGAGCAGCATTACAAATATTAGAATACGCTTAATGTATTAAACAGTTTTAGTAATAGGATATAATTGGAAGATTCCAAATCAACTTGGCGACATTTCACATTTAATTCTTGGAGCACCACATATTGTCTTTAAAATACTCACCATAACGAAGTAGTAGATCACTCAAAGACAGCTCAACATGCACTTTTCAACAAAAACTATGGTTTTTTTCTTAGTATTAGTTCTAATTCATAAATCAGTTAGTAAGTTTTTCTTCTTCACAATCTTTATTGAATGTATTTTTATACCATTATTAAAAAGTTGAGGAATAAATAGCCTATAACTTCTGGTATCCTGCTTTATTTGCCCTCTAAGGGCTCTGTTCTTGGTATGGTATAGTGGTATATTCCTTCCCATTTCAATTTTATCTATTAGAATAATTTTTAATTATTTCCTCCGTATTTTAATAGAAATTTTGTTTTATAATGAAATAATTAGTTATTTTAAATTTTGAAACTCATTTCACCCTCAGTGGAAACATGATAGAATCCCCCCAGACTCGGAAACACGTTAAGTAGAACGCCTTCCACTGCTTTCAGTAAGTCATGTTTTCATTCCCCATTACATGTCTCTTCTTATAGGCCCAAAATATTTGTTTCATAGAGGTTTTTTTTTTCCATTTCTATTATTTTTTAGTACCTCATAAAAACAGTTCTTCCTATTACGATCGCCAAGAAACAACAAAAAAGACTAAATTCTTGATTTGTTGGTTCTGCGTTCCAGAACTATAACTTATGGATACCTCATGTTTTTTTTAACCCAAATTCTCTATTATTCCTGTTAAATCGTATTGGAATACCTTATCTCTAATCATGAATTCTGCTCTGCTTAAATCGAGCACCACTTCATTAACTATCATCAACCATATGCATGTAAGTGAAAAACATTCATTTGTGCTAAAAAAAAATATTTGTATTTGATTCGTGATTTCATTAAAAAAATAGACTATCCCAAAGACTTTAGAGTATCATCATACATGATTTAACGTATACAAATATTTAACATATAATCGCAATCATAGGATTATCATCGGGAGTGTGAATGATAAATGTAATATATATTTCATCTTTCTGAGAGTTGATCATTATGCAAAATTATTTAAATTAAAGTAATCTTAATTACATTTATGATGATAAGGGTCGATAAGTTTTCTCAGAAGAACAGTAAGTTCATAGTAAAAAGGAACTTAGGTTACTGAGCCATATTTATGTTCTGTTTTTGCTATTCATATAAATAAAATATTAAACATTCTTTTCCTTTCTTCTGATTTATTTGATTGAATTATCTTTTAAATACTTTCCGTACAATTATATTATTAATGCAGCAATTAGAAGGATAACCATTTTTATTTTGGGGGAGGGTTAAAAAAGTATTTTAAGATTATTGTGACATGGATGATAAAAGGATCTAATTTGATACGTTATGGTATGCTAATAACCCTATGAATTGATTTAAGTTGTAATAAAAAATCTTTAAAAAAAAAAAATGCATATTTCTGATTGCACGGAAGAAAATCGAGCAGTTTTGGACCGGATGGTAACTAGCAATGAAACTGGATTGCCTACGAAAAGGAAAATGGTATATTGTGAACCTGGAAAACCTGCCCCTCCATCTCTAAACCGAAGTTGGGACTGAACAAGAGAATGTTGTGTATATAATGGGAAATTCGAGAACCAATACATTTGGAGCTGTTAATATCAAACGAAAAGCTAAATACGGAGAGGTACTGTCAGCAATTGGATAATTTAAAAACACATCACGTTGCTTTATGATAATACTAGACCACATACCGTTTCTTTTTTTTTTTTTAGGGGAGGGGGGACTCCTGGGAAATGTTGTCGCATCTATCAGACTCTCTGATTATTATCTGTTTCAGTCCTTACAAAATGTTTTGCAGACGAAAACGTAGAAGATATCAGACAAGCATATGTTCAATTTTTGACTCTATGGATATAAATGGGGTATATATAAACTGTTACCAACCTTGTAAGAAGTCATAAATAGTGATGGTAATAATTCAATACAATTTATTGAAGGCATCAAAAATTTATTATTTCGTTTAATCTACAGAACTTTTCGGTAGACCTAATATTTAGTGTTTATCACAGACTAAATTATTCTTTCAAATGCCACTATCATTTTCTTTTATCATCTCCATTTACTAATAAATATAAATTATAATAATAAAAATAAATATAAATGACAAAGATACTTCTTTTTCAAGACAACCTCTTTTATTTCCATTCGATCGGTATTATAACAATCATTAGCTGTCACTTTTGGTTTAAATTTAGTTATATTATCTGTCGATCACTGTTAAATTGAAAGTATTATTTCATTTTATATATAATCTTTTCAATTTCTTGAGACTAGTTTTTATTGTTTAAACGAAATAAATTTTATCCAAGTTAAGTCTCAAAACACTCCTTATTATGTCTTTAAAAGACCAACGTTGGCCATTCTCAAGTACAATCTATTAAGTTAACAGCTTATATTATACATTAATTTTTAACAATCCAGCAATAAAATTAAACATTCTTATAGTAAATTAAAGGACACAATAAATACAAAAAATTAATCAGGATTGATACATACAATTTCTTGCTTAAATTGTCCAGCTATATATATAGGTGAAACAAAACAATTGTTGGAGGATAGAATGTATCAACACAGTAATGATATAAAAATCAAGAAGGATCCAAATAAAACAACACTAGTGCAGCATGCAACTAAATACCATCACAAATTCGGCTTTGACAATACAATAATTTTATAAAGTAAATGATATGAAATAATATTTATATATCAGAAAATATTAATTATAAAGTGAATTTCAAAACAGACAAGAAAGAAAGAAGCAAACTTAATTTATGAAAATTATGAGCAAATTTTATGTTACTATTTACAATTAACTTTGATGTGGACTTTAATAATAAAAGAAATAAGAATTTAGACCAAAACACAGTTTGAAATAAATTAAGAATATGCCTGACCTGAGTGTAAGAAAGTTTAAAAATATTGTGTGATAAGAAAGTGATAATAGTAGTGGTTAATTCTGTAATTAAAAGGTTTAAATTTAATGGAAAAGTGACAAAATAGGCAAGATTATTAATTAATATGATGATTCTCTATTGTTTTATTGTTTCGTAATGTTATTTGACTGCAATTATTGACTTTGGCAGATTAGCCAGCAAAAGGTTTTAAATTATTGCATCGGAGGTATAAGTTTATATTTAAGGTATGATAATGTATTAGTATTAAACTAATTTGTTAAAAATGAATGTGTAATATAAGCTGTTATTTAATAGATTGTCCTTGAAGATAGCCGAATGTGCTGAAACGTTGAACTTTTTAAGAAATAATAAAGAGTGTTTAGAGACTTAACTTGGACACAAATTATTTCATTTAAACAGTACTATTTTAAATTAATTATTTTTTCAAAACCACGAATCAGATTTCTTACGAATCTAACTCGAAAGAAAATGAATCTGACAAGAAGTACAACACAGCGAGCTAGTTAACCTTAAGTTATAAATGACATTACTAAACCTGGAGTTGCACTGAATGAACAGTAAAAGAAACTTCCTACAAAGAAGGAAGGACAACAGTAATTAGATTCTAGAAAATATACACTACTGCCTTAAGATAAATTGATATATTGCTGTTAAAATAAAATAAATTTTATCCTATTTTAGTCTCAAAACAATTTATATTTCTTTATAAGTCCGACGTTTTGGCCAATTCGCCCATCCTCAAGGACAACCAATCACAAACATTTATTAATAAAGTATCATACCTTAATATAATTTTAGAACCACATCATTTATAAAAAACTTTATGCTGGCTATTCTGCCCAGGTCATTAATTTAAGTCCACAATTAATAATTTGCGATCGATTGTCCTTGAGGATGACCGTATTGGCCGAAACGTCGGATTTATAAAGAAATATAAATTGTTTAGAGACTAAAATTGGATAAAATTAATTTTATATAAACAATAATAACAGTCTCAAGAAAGTGTAAAGTTATATATAAAGTGATATATCAGCTTCCTACAAAGAAGGAAGGACAACAGTAATCAGATTCTAGGAAATATATTTTACCACCTTAAGATAAAGTGATATATTGCTGTTTCAATAAAATAAATTTTATCCTATTTTAGTCTCAAAACAATTTATATTCCTTTATAAGTCCGATGTTTTGACCAATTCGCCCATCCTCAAGGACAATCAATCACAAACAGCTTTTATTATATATTTGATTTTTAACAAATACCAATATTATTAATAAAGTATCATACCTTAATATAATTTTAGAACCACATTATTTATAAAAAACTTTATGCAGGCTATTCTGCCCAGGTCATTAATTTAAGTCCACAATTAATGAGGATGACCGTATTGGCCGAAACGTCGGACTTATAAAGAAAATTTATATTTCAGTTTTGAGACTAAAATTGGATAAAATTAATTTTATATAAACAATAATAACAGTCTCAAGAAAGTGTAAAGTTATATATAAAGTGATATATCACCCTACAATTGCTGGTAATAAAATTTCCTCTGCAATAGGATTTAATTATTCATTCTGACCTGTTTTGGCTCATACCAAATGAAATCACCCAAGGCCTCTACTTCTAAGTTTCAGATTTTCATGTTTTTTTGTGAGTTAGTAATACTAAGTAAATACTGTATAAATATATTTTACATAGATTTTAATATGAATTATATATATTTGAAAGAGGCGATTTATCTTCAAGATGTAATTGATGCAAAAGTGATTATGTGAATATTTTTTTATTATATTAATAAGACAATTTTATCTTCTTTTTGCGATACATTCAGCATTAACAATTGATTTCTATTAACAATTTGAATTTACTCATTGGCCAGGACATATACAAGTTATGTGGCTTGAAAGAACATTTGAAATTTTTCAAACGGTTGTCCAAGATCAGAGGAATCTGTGTTATGCGACACTCACATACACATAAAATAACTTCCAGCATTCCTAAGGCCAGACTCTTCTCATAAACTTAATGTCAAATATTTGGAATTAAAGAAAGATTTCTTCATGATTAATACGGGAAAAATTGAGAAATATGTTGACCTCTTCTAAAATTCAAGAATAGTGGATAACCACTTTACAAGCATACTAAGGTTTTAATTTTATAGTAAACTCTAACGGAAAAAAAAGAATCACTTTCAGATCATAATGCTATTTTTAATTCGAAGTACAATCTATTTTAATTATTAGTGTTGAATGTAGGGAGCTGCAGTGCACGTATACAAACTCTGGTGCGGTGTGCGTATCACACAACTTTCACTTACCACCCAATTTAAGTCCCCAATCTGTTGGAAATCTGCCAACCATGAATGATAATGAAATAAAGATTTCCTAAGTGTTGGCACCAATGTCAAAAAATGTGAGTGGAATCGGACATACAAATAGGAAATGCATCTATAGGACAGGTTTTGTATTAGGCACGATAATGGATCATAACTTTTTTTACATACAATTAATAGTGGAACCTATCCCGAAAACAAATAATTAAGAACTTCCTGCAGGTATCAGGAAAAAAAATGGAAAAATAGATAATTTTTCTGCAAAGAAAGTGACTTGAGTTGTGGGACAGGTGAGAGAGATAGATGTTGACAACTTAAGTTTAAATTTAGGCCTAAAAATAAAGTTTAAATTTAGGCCTATGAGTAATGTTTAATTTAGGCCTATAGATAAAGTTTAAACTTACGCCTATAAAAAAATAAACCATTCCTTTGGAGATGTCCGACTCTCGGCTTTAAAATCACGATGGCGTTGATGATGAGATAAAAATCCGTGATCAACAACCTGAGGATATCTATTGGCCAGAGGATGCAACTGAAGTGTGGGCGATTTCACACAGATACTATGATCTCATTGGGACTTCAATTTGTATGTTTTTGTAGAATGTCCCATATTCACTTTTCATAATTTTTTAAAAATTCTATAACTTGGTTAAATTTCAATTTTTATCTATTTTTTTTTAAATATCAAGTACTAGTTTGGATAACTTCGATCTATTGATCGATATACTTAAAAAGAGTTCGGAATTCTACTGATCTACTGATTGAATTCCGTTGCTGTTCATAAAATGTTAGCGTAAAAGTTAATAAAGTTTAGTAGGATAATTTTTTTTTACATTTGTTCCGCACATAGGTAGAATGTACTTTCATGTGTTCATCAGATGAGTCATATGTTATCTACTGTCTTATTTTTTTATTGTAGGATCGTTAAAAAAACATATGACTGGTTCATTCTATTATTTGTTGACCTGGGGCTGAGAGTGACTATGGACATTCTTCTGGAGGCTATGATTTTCAATCGCAGCTTTAAAAACACGATGGCACTAATGATTATGAGAAACCAGTAGACTTAGGTTATATAAAAAAAAAATGCTTTGATCTGACTGATGAACCTTTTCAATATCTTTTATTACCGTCGATGAGGAAGAATACGATGGCTTAATCAAGATTGCTGGTGCAAATTCATGATACCTCACTTAACAGGCCTCCATGTAATACGAATTTGGTATTGCATGATTTTATTGCCTCATATCGCTAAGCGACTGATTAAGTTAACAGGACTAGGAGTATAATCAATTGATTTAGAAACACAAGAGGTATATTTTACGAAAACCCACTAGACTTTTACGTTAAATTAACGGTTAATCCATAAATGGGTCAATTTCTCAACAAATCTGTAGGTTTTGGGCCTAAATCGATTAGCTCGACATGGGGCCGAATCCAAGAATTTCTGTGGGGGAACTTGAACTACTTTTTGGGATCAAATTAAATCGCACACCTATTTCGTCTAAAGTACAATTTTTTTTAGTATTTTATTTGAATTAATTGAAATTATACTATGTACATTTAGTTTTTTAACAATCAGATGAAGACATTATTTGAACTAAAAACATTTTTTTTTCATTGTAGGGCATGACTATGCAAACAACAAAGTAGTGAAGCGGCCTAAATATAGTTGTATGTGTAAGTGATCCTCAAGACCCACGAAAGAATATTTATATATGTATAGAAGACGACTACGGAGACGTTGGATCCACGATGGTGAGGACTTGGCAATGATTAAAACGACAAATTAGAGAAGGAAGGTGCTGTTCAGAGAGGTCTGGTGCAATGTCGTCAGAGAAGCCAAGGTCCACCTCGGGCTGTAGTGTTAGTTTGCTAATTAGTTATATATTATATGTATAAATGTATCTACATAAATATATTATACATACACAAATATATATTTATAAGTGTATATGTGTTATACATATACAAGTATACAAAACCCTTCTCGGAGAATAGCTTAGGTGGATTGTAAAGTCTCCTTGCAGAAGTCTTTGGGTGGCACCGCACTGTCCTTAGCAGCTATGAATTTAAAATAAGTTTGGATGAAGGTGTGTTATGTTACAAACATAATAATGATTTTTAGAGATTCCTGTTTTCTACTGGAAAAATGAACTTTTAACTTTTGAAGATTACCATAATTTAAGGATTAGGAAATTAGGTAGGATACTATGTAGGAGCATTTAAAATTGTATTCAAAGCAAAACCCCTATTTTCCTAAAATGCCACATAACACCTCTAATATTACCTGTATTATCACTAGTTATATTATATGTCGTTCTCCATTATGTTGAAAGTATTATTTTAAATTAATTATTTTTTCAAAATCTAGGAATAAAACCTCTACCCACTCACGTCATATCCGCCAGATTGACATGTCGTGTGATACGAACAGATATAAGTATGTATATGTGGTAATATGTAGATATACACTAGAGAGAAATAAAATGGGAAGAAAAGAAGAAAAACCTATCATGATAAGTATATTTTATCAAGTTTTTGAAATTTTCTTTAAATTAAAGTAGAACTGACTAAAATTGGAAATGCATTATTAAGTATACAGTTTCTCGATTGGAATGATTCCTTTATAGGATTTGTTAATAGTGCTAGCGTCCTTGAGTGAAAGATGAAATGTCTGTTATTATATCACCCACGCGTGTGTTTGTGTTGTATTTGGATGAACCCTTTTCTCAAATTGTAAACAATCTTGATTCCTGGATAAAATAATCGTCTTGTTTAATACCAAACTAAAAAAATAAGATACGTTTGATCTGATTCCATAATTAGTCCTTGACTCTAGAACACCAAGTAACTTTAACGCTGGATAAGGAAAATTTGTTGACATTTTTGCTGTAGAAATATTATTAAACATAAGAGAATAACCATAAAATCTTGATTAATTTTAATGATAATAATAATTTAATAACTTAAATAAATCTTTTATCAAATCTTAGTTAATAGAATGTGATATTGTACCGACATTTGTGATATTTCTTACTACATATCACAAAAGACCTATAAACGTTCAATTAAAATAGGAAATATATGGACATTCAAATCCGAAACTAAATATTAACAAAGTTATAAATACTAATATAAAATGATTAATGTCTATCTATTAAATCGAGAGTTGGTTAAATTAAGGCAATGTGAGAAATCAAAGAATTGACTTATTTTGAATAATATGTGGACTAAAGAAATAAAATAAAATAGTACTTACGTGAAAAGCCGGGAAGGGAGATAAAATGACATCACAGTAACTCCTACTGAGCACAACTGATGCTGGATAGGGGGCGCGGGGCGGGGCCAACCCCCACCCCTCCTCGCAGCTCCAATCGAATAGCAGGTACCATTCCTTCTCCAGGCACGCCCCCTCGTCCTCTTGGAATTAGGAAAATATATTCCATTTTGTCATAAAAATGTCCATTTCTCCCCTAGACACAGCCGGGCCTGTGGTCAGGAACCAGTACAAGAAGGACAACTAGGAAGCAACTAGAAGTTACTAGGGTGTGTAGATACTAGTGCTGGGGCTAGCCAATAGTGGCCATAGGTGGATTCCATTGTTCGCGTTGCGAAATGTAACCGTTAGGCCGTTAGCTGTTGGACAATCTTTAAATGGACCTGTCTGCCTCTCGAGTATTTATTTACCACTAGCTCTATATATTTTTTAAGTGGCATTTTAAATCTTAGAACTGATTCTCTTGTATGATTTCTCTGAAGATCACATCCGTGATAATAATAAAAAAAAAAAACTGATGTCGATTTTATCTTAGCTTGGTCTAAATAGTTCCCAGCTTTCTCACATTGCTTACAAGTTTCCGGTGTAAAAAGTTTATTTTTCATAGTTAATAACTTTTTTAAAATTTAAGTAAGGTGTGACCGACCATTAAACAGTTTCAGCCTTTTTTTTGGAAGCTGCCAAAATATTTAAAATAACCACATGTATTTTACATATTTTGAAATAAAATTGTGATAAAAACAATTCTATTTTTCTTTTGATTAAAACAATTTGTAATTTAAGAGCAAGTACTCAGAGAATAAAAACAACTTATAATAGAAAGTCACTAGTTACCTATAATATATTGTTGTTATATATTTCATAAAGTGGAAAAAGAACATTGTTGATAACTTCTACTATTTTAGCAGCTAGCAAATTCATCTTGATTTTAATTTATAACTTCTATTTGAACACATTGCTTGTTTTCATACTATGCATTTAATGTTAAAAAAAAAAATTGTATATTTAATTTGAAATTTCCGACTTTGTAAATGGCAATTTAAACGTAATTAAACAACTTATGGTTAATTGTATGAATTTTTGCTTCAGTTACCCATTGTGTATTAATTTTTTTTTTTAATATCATTCAAACTATAAAAAATCATTTAGGTTTTGTCATTTTCCATCACAACAACGCATCATTTATTAATTATTACGTATTATTTTTGTTTAATTGTTTTGGCAATATATATCTCGTTCCCTATGAATACGCTTTTTGATAAACATTTTAGGAGACAATACCTACGACATATTGTATAAACTCTAGATGTTTTAAGATTAAAATAGTATAATAACATTTTTATTCATGAATAAAGAAATAAATGAAAGAGTGACACAATAAGAAAGATTTTTAATGATTTAAGTAAACGATACTTAATCAGACTAGAAGTCATTACGAAAACAAAGGTTGGCAGGTAAAGTAAAAATGCGAGGGACTCTCTTAAAGAAAAACAGAACCAATCATGTTTTATGAGAAAGTTTTAATCGATAACTGATAGTTCTGTTCAGAGTTCTGATAAAATCCCTGAGGTATAAAAATTATCCCCAATAACGAAACCGCTAAAGTTAATAGAAAAAAAGTTGTAGAGCTTCAAACTTGAGTATTATTATAATTCAGATTACCTCCCAAATAAAAATCTTTATGTAATACCTAATAAAAGTAAAAACAAGAAGGCATAAAGTAATACCCAAATAAGAAAAATACTTGACCTGGATATCGAAAATCAGCTCCATTAGTATAGTCTGTTCAAGGAACGGAAGAAGATTTAACATTGATAAGGTAAGAAGAAAATGGGACCATCAAGACAAACGATTAAAACGGGGAAGGAGAATGTAGCTATTATTATATCAGGAAAGATGGAAAAGTCCATGTAAGGTCTCTACACTCTGAAAGTGGCCCCTATAGTGCTGTTGAAGAGGAAGATTATGTTTATGTTAATCTATTGATAACTTTTAGAGCGCCTTATTAAAATTCTAGAATTATTCATTCAAAAGGAAGTGAAAGTTATTTTTTACGTAACAGTATACGATAGATATCCATTTGGACAGGGTTTATTGTCTTTAGCAGAGTTACGCTTTGAAATTTGATTCTCAGATTTGCTTAATAATTTAATTTAGAACTTTTATCTCTAGTAAAAGTAATGTTTTTACTAGAGCAACTCTGGCAGCTTCATTTTAATTTTATCAAGGCTTACGACAAAATGAAATTAGAGGTCAGCCGACCATGCATTATTATAACGAATAGCTGGGATAAGATAATATGTAAAGCATCTCCGTTTAACATACGATTTAAAGTTGTATTTAATCTTTTCATTGTTTTACCAATTTTTTTTTTTATTTTATTTATTTATTGATATTTACAACTGTATAAAAAAATACAACCAGTAAATTTGATTATAATGACATAATGATATGATACAGGATGTAGAGAAACTACCCAGTAGTAGAACTCTAATTTTACCAATTTTTTTTTTTTTATATTTAATATGTTTATTTGCACAGATGATAGCTAAAAAATTATAAATGTTTTAAAAAAAAAAGGTTTATTGTTTATACCTAGAGATATAAGAAAACCTAATATCAAATCGTAACAGATAAATAACGTCTTAAAAGAAAATTCGAATTCATGTTGACTCACTTATCTTTATTTTTAGTATATGAATAAATTAGTTCCTAACATTAGCTTCACAAGCAAACCCGAGGAATGATTGGATCTCTAGCTGAAGACCGAAAAATTTTCCACCACCCGCCATCATTTCTTTGCAATAGAATCGAGGAGGCAGAAGTGCCCAATGACTAATATAATATATATAAATAATTTTTCATCATGTTACGAATTTTAATTAAATTTTCAGCATAACCCAGGAATATATGGCCACTAACGTCAAAAAGCTTATATATTTTCTTTGATAAATAGTTGTCTTAAATGAATTTTTATTTTGAATTCAGTCCATGATGATGTAAAAAGACATCACTACCATTTTGCAAAACTATATTATATTTTTAAAATCAATAAAAACCACAATAAGCTGCTGATATTTGCCTCCTACAATTCATGAGTCTGGCCGAATTTTCGTTTTAGATTTAGCGAATGAATATAGGTTTCCTACTAAATTCTGAAGCTGTGATTAATCGTTGTAAGTTGTATTTAGTATGCAGTAACATTCCAATGTTATTTCTTTATTTAATAATTAATTAATTAATAAACTTATTTAATAACTTGCTGCGAATTCGTTTTTGCTTGGGAAGTGTAGTTGGTGTAATGCATATGAATAAGCTTAAAAAATTTAAATGATTAAGCTAAAAAAATACTCTAATTTGATGAAGGTTGTTTTCCAATTTTTTTTTTTTACTTATATAAATATTTCATCTAAAAGTTTTAATGATATAAATAAAAAAGTAGGATTGTTGATGTATACCAAGAAAACGGTAACTTTATGACACTAGATGCAATTCATAATTGATATAATAATTGCACACATTAACGCGAAAAGATAAAAAAAAAAAAGAAATGATGAAAACAATTATTGACGAATAATTTTTTTTTTTTAATTTATAGTGAAGACAAGAGAATAGATAAAAATACAGAAATAAATAATACGCAAATAAAAATTAAGAAATAAAATAAATTAACGGAGAACAAATACTAAAAACTATAACAAGGTCAATGCAACAACATTGGCGAGACATAGCATAGTAATAATAAATTAAATTAAAACCATGAATTTAATTTTAAAGAAGTAAACATTTAAACAATGCGGAGGATGTAAAAATTAGGAAATATTTACAATAAATGTATATAACAAAAAATATAAAGTACGTAGTTACTTTTAAAATTAATATAGAAGGAATTGGGAAGCGTTAGTCTTAATAAATTAAACGGATTTTTAAAACAATAGTAATTAGAAAGAAAATAAATTATAAAGAGATAGAATTAGGCAAACTCCCAAAGCAATAATTCTGGACTCAGTTTACTCAAATACTTAGGTAAATTGACATGAAAAAATGTACTAATTTAAAAGTAACATAATAAATAACACTAAATTGTTTTTATCACTAAAAATAAAAATAAATTTTTCAATTATAAAAATATCTTTAGACTGAAACTGGAAAAACACGACCAATGAAGAAAAAATAAATTAAAATTAGGCCTTATATTCAATTTTGAATATATATAAAAAAATGTTTTTATAATATGACATACGTCCACAAGGTAATAGTAAGCAAATAAATAATAATAATGACTATAATACTTTGTTTAATCTCCAAAACAATTTAGATTTGTAAATTGTTATCAAATAGTGAACTAAATATAAAATATTAAATAGTTTATCCATAACATTTATATTATTTACTAAGAATTAATGTAAAATTTGTTATAAAAAACTGTAGATTGTAAATATTTTTGTTTTAGAACTGGACAATGGACAAAAAAGGGTATGGATTCCTGAAATTCAAGTGTTTTTGATATGAAATAATCAAAAGTGGACGAAGATGGTGTGCAGTAGAAGATAAGCCGCAGCGGGGCAGGCACCTGTAGCAGTGGCGACCGGACCAAAGCAGAACCTTAGCGCTTCTTTTATTCATCCTAAGACTTCACCGAATCTCGGGTAGGACAATTCAAAACCAAATTATTATTTTCTTCTTATAAAACTCGCTTCTTCTTATATAATCCGCCACCAGCTGAGCCAGGGCCTGGGGCAAGATAATACGGCTAGCTAGCCTTCCTCAACTCTGCATTTTATGCATATTATTTTTGTCTATAATATTAATGTATATATTAAGATTTATTATGAAAACATCCATAGCTACTTCTAAACAACGTTCAGGTTCAAAAATTATTTACAATAATTACAGAGTGTAATAAAAGTATGTGATATTGTTTATTATACCAGACAACTATGCTCCCTTACTACGGGTCTGAAAAACTTTAAAATTAAAATTTTATATACCTCACAATATTTTACGGCTAAAAATTATATAAAGGAAGGTTTATATTAAGATAAGACTTAGCACATATACAAATTTCAATCGATTAATTAACTAACTTAACTGGTAAAAATTATGGAAAGTTTGGTTGAGGTTGTGATGGATCGATTGTTGTAGATAAATCTATGAAATTCAATAAGTCCCCCTAGTTTATGCTTATGACAATCGATTTTATAGATTAAATAGATCGATAGAGAACTCATAAGAAGATTATGTCATACTTTTTTTTCATTTTGTATTTATTCTTCCTAAGAGGCATAAGGGACCATGGTCAATGTGATTGTGTTGCCTTATCCTTTGTCAAAAGGGATGGAAGGATGTTAGTAATTAATAAACCAATAACAAACCATATGATTTAAAACTATTTTGACCTTGGTCAGGATTCTATAAATATAAATATCAGCTGGTTAACTACTGTAGGATATAAATTATTTACGAGTTTGTATTAGGTTTAAAAAATAATACTATTACTTTATTTCAATTAATAAAAATTGTACTGACTATTGGCATATAATTACATTTTTCGATAAAAGTAAACATATGCCAATATTATATGTGAATGTATACTTAATTAATGCTAACAATATAAGCTAATATTATAATTCAGACTTATTTTTCAGTGGATATTTTGGGAAGGAAAATTCCCCTCTCCGACACTGGATCCTTCATAAAACAAGGCTTTGAAGTTAGATGAGATGCTCAGCAGATTATTTATTGTTGTGACTATTAATTTATAATTATAAAATTTTAATTCATTTTTTTTTTGTATTCTTGTTCGGACAAACAGATTTTTTGCGAGGTATTATAATTGAAAGGTTAGAAGGACTGTACTTATTAATGAGATAACTGTGGGCTAAGTAGGTGATAATAGAGGATACTAGACATAGACTAGTGTCTCAATCGCTATCGGATCTTGGGGCTAGCCGTCGACTATCTCTAAGTACGCATCTCTTTATGATACCGGCCGGCCGTTAGAGGGTGCTCATAAAAAAAGTGCGATGAGAGGAGGACAGTTGATGAAAAAAGAAGAGGAGCCAGACTGGTCCCCTGGCGGAGAGATAAAAAAGCTAACAAGATCAATAAAGAGAGGAACCGGCCACATGGGAACTGTATCTTCCCCTCCCCCTCCTCGAGTCACTTCCCCTAATCCCTATTAGTATAATCTTCATCTCCATCTCTGTCTTCCTGGCTCCGATTAGAGGCCGGGACCTGTCGCAAGGTGTAAGGTCTTCAGCTTCGTATGTTGCATCTTAGGTCTTCTCTTCCATTACCTAAGACCGATTATATCCGATCTAATCAGTTCATCACAGTATGAATGTATCGATTTAGACATAATTTTCTTGGAAAATAAGCCGTAGATAGAGGCGAAACTATAAATATTGTGTATGTCTACTATCTCCGATCAGATTCTGTCTTGTAATGGTTGAAAATTATACTGTAGGTCCCTCGCAATTAAGGATTTGCCTTTAGAAACTTCTAGAAGTTAATATTTATTAATGAATAGCATTAAATACGCATACAACAAGTAATTATAAATTAATATAATTAAATACACTTAATTTCACTGTAGTGATAAGAAACAAATATTTATAAATGAAAAAGAAAATGAAAGTATAAAGAAAAGTAAAAAAGGTTACACTATAAATGTTCATAATTAAAAATATTTTCAAACTAATTCAAATAAAAAAAAAAATATTTAAGTAATAAATTCCTATACAGAAAAGTTTGACTATATATAACATATAATAAAAACAAATCTAAATTGTTATGGTTAGAGAAGAAAATAATAAAAAATTTAAATTAAATTATTTGGTCTGAAGTAAATGAGAAATTGGTAGCAAGGAAACCATGGCAACAGTGATGCAGCAACTAATTGAGGACTTGACGTGATATCTATTGAGTTTGTGAAGATATGCCTGTTTTTTATTAGTTTCATTAATAAACTACACCTCTTGATTATCACTCACACTAAAGGCTCAGCTTTGAAATTATGTGCTCTTGGAGCAAAACGAATATTGATAATAATATTGGAACTTGGCCGGTTGTCAAGCAGCCAGACTGTACTCGTTGCTCGCTCTCACCTGTTCATAAACATAATATGTTTTACAAGCTTACCCCTGTAACACATTGTATTACAGTACATAACATGTAAAATGATAAAAACAATATTAAATATATATTGCTATTTTTTAGAAAATGATGTTGAATTAAACATTATACACATTAGAATAAATTAATTCTCTATTGAAACTTTCAATGCAATAATCATTGACCTCATCTGTATAACTAATTCTAATATTCAAAATTGTAGGCCATAACAAATATCTATTTAAGATCTAATCAACATATGTAAATGGAACCCCACTTATCCGGATCCACCGTAACTACATAATTCAGAAGCTTTTTTTTTATACAAATTATAAAGAAATGTTACGTTGTAGATTGCTTTCAATAACGTAAAACATTGGGAAGAGGTGATCTCGTTCGCTAGATTAATAAAACCAGCGTCAAACAAATGTTCCATATTATATATTTTAAAAAAATTAGACGTTCACGAATTTTCAAATTATATATCAATGGTTTGGAAATACCGAAGTCCACTTTTCTAGATTTCTAGCTTTTTATTCTTTTCAAAGATTAAAATTGTATATTCACAAAAACAACTTCTCAGAAAAGCCTGTAACTATTATTTTTTTTTATATTACAACAAAATTAGTCCATCCTGTTTCTGAAAACCTTCAGTTTTAGTTTTTAAATTCATCTTATAAATTTAGAATGAGTTATTGTTGCACCAGTACCATAAATATACAGATAAATATTTATATTTTTAGGTAATTTACTTCCGTAAATGTCAGGATTTTGTATTTATTGATCATGATTTGTGTATACAATCTCTTATTATACTATCAATGTTTCTTTATGTGTAGTTAATTAAACATGCGATGAAGGAAAAACTGTCTAAAATCAAACATTTTTTCTATAACTTTGTTTCAGGTAGGATTTACAAAAGTATTGAATTAAATTAAATGCGATTACAAATTTAGATAATTTTTATATTTTGTTAAAACAAAAGCCAGGTGTTGAAAAGGTTTTTTAAGTTTTTAGGTGACATAAATTAATATTTTTCAGAGGTTCATGATAAAAATAAAATAAAATCGATCAAACATTATATAAATAAAATGCTCCTTTATTAATGTTAGTGGCGAAATTGACCTATTTTCTATAGACTAAATTATATAACACGTTGTTGTAAGCGTGTATAATTTGTGTCCAAATTAATTAGAAAAATTTTAAAGTTTATCATTACGTTCATGATAACTGAGGACATGATAATCGGGTAGGCGTGGGTCTGGGTTTGATTTCCACCTGGGTGAGTCAATACCTGCTTTACAACGCTTTCAAGAAATGTATCTTTACGTTTTACACTCTGCGGAAAAAAAAAAAGAAAAATGATCATGATCATTACTGTAAACTAAATAGAACTTACAGCAGACATTTAAATTTTAATATATACATTGAATTTATAAATGAAACAGTTGCGTATCTACCTACATAAACTGAAATATTACTATACTATAGTTCCAATTTATAATGCTAATCACGAGAATCTCATAGTATGCTTGCTCTTTTCCTAGATTATGTGATTCTTATACATATAATTAGATGAACATATTATTTAATTTACTAAGATAAAGATTATAATTATTCGTATAAATAATCATGAATCACTGCATAATGCATCAGCTTTAATGAAAGGAATAACAAATGAGATAATCTGAATGTGTGGAAAAATGGCATTAGCCTTAATTTAATTAAATAGCGTTAATTTCATTCCATGAATTGAGATTAATTAGTCCTTTTTTTACATTTGATGTATATGTACATACATAATTATAAACTTCTTAGCACAATATAATGATTAACATTTTAACCATTCTTAATTTCGTTATAAATCTACGGTATAGGCAGAACTGTGAAATAGATATTCTTTTCGTTACTTATTTATTCTTATATTTTTTTACACAGTAGACAACATGAAATCTATATCACTAGGCTAAAGAGAAGTTGCCTCGCTGCATCGAAAACCATAATGTCATAATGACATTTTTTAAATAAATATCAAGTTTGTCAGAAAGGTAATACTTAGCTGATGGTTTTGGCTAATCTACTGATGTATTTGAACATTTGGTGTTGCTATTTATGGTTTTAAGAAACCATCCTGAATAGAATCCTAACTCCAAAATTTTTTTTGAAGTCTTCATTTTGTCTCAAAACATATTTCAGAATCTTTAGAGAAACACTTAACCCTACATATTCCCTTAACAATAATCCTCGGAAGCCTCTGAAAAAAAGTATCTTAGGAATTCTTCGTAGTAATATTAGAAATACAAACGAATATTATGTTTGTATAATGAGAATAAAAATAGAATATTTGGAGATTTCCATCAATAAATCGATTCCATTCGTTTCCATAATATTTTTATTCATTAATAGAACGAAGGACCACATTCAAAATTTATCGTTTTTCACTTAACTAATCAAATGATGCATTATCATTATATCGTGTAAATAAAGACACGTTTCCGTACTACACTACCGTGGTACAGTAATACGTATCTCTACTCTACTCTATTATAAAAAAATAAACATATAATATATAATAGAGTAGAGACACATATATATCCACGGAGAAGTGAATATAGGTGATAAGTAATATTTTTTGAGTTCTGAAAAAAACTGAATTCAAATCCCCTTAATCCACTCAAAGGCAGACGATACAGTTCTAAGATAACTATTAAATTGCGGAGAATGAAAGGAGGATATATTGAAGATATATATGAATTCTGACTAATCCAAAGTAATAATTCATGTTTTACCAAAATGGTAACAACTTTATCCACTCGACCGATTAGTTACTGTTACGATTTGAGTAAATATTAATTCTAACAAGTAGATTATAAAGAATTGGTAGAGATACATTATGGGTTTTTATTTGCTCTGGGAAGAAACGTTAATCAGAAAATATAGCTTTGCCTTGAAGGTTAAGTACTCTGCAAATTGGTGTATTTCCACATTTTATTCAACTGCTTTTGCTTTACTATGTTTATAATACTTTCTTTTATTATTATATTACTTGTATTTAATTTTTAAATTATTTAACAAATTTAAGGTCAATTTTGTTATAAAAAAACGTTGGTATACGTTATTTTTATTTTAAAACTGGGTAATAGGCAAAAAAGCCCAAACCTTTCAGATGTGATACGAATAAATAAGTGTTACGATACGTGATACGAATATAAAGGATGTTATTTCTGAAAAATAAAAATAATTAACTCATTGGAACTTAGGTTGGAAGCTTAAAATGAAAGTGATATAGTATAGCATCATATAATCTAAGCTAGATAAAAGAATTAATATTAAAATAAACTTTGTAATGGAAGCATGGTTACATAAAATAATTATTACGATAAACATTCCATACCTCTCTGCAACGTTCTATATTAACTATCCACTGTTGCCGGTAATACTTTAATTTATGCCAAATGATAGTGGTAGGAACGGGACTTCTAGTTCTCCACCCTCCGCCAGTCTGTGACTTCCTTTCAAACCTGTTGCACCCTCTTCCTATACATAGAGTCGCTCCCCCTCGGCAAAAAATTAGTCATTGTGGAAAATTATTTAATTTAAAGGGGAAGTATACAGAATACTACACCGCTGGTCGATCTGTGATCTATGCAGTGTTAGATAATATAACAATTCACGTTCTCTGAAAGAGTTGTAAATAATAGAGGATCAGTTACCCCTGATGATGAAAGTGTGGATTAAATAAGGTTTGCCGTTTCCTGTAAATAGGAGTAATGAGCAAGGAAGCAAACAAATTAAAAAGTTCTCACAGGGTCAGTATTTGAATTTCGTTAGGAGATAGATACCTTAATTAAAAGTAAAAAACAATTTCAACAAATTCTCAGAGGATTATTTGAACACTACGCATTGATGTTTTCAAGACTAATATTGATAATTATTTATTTTGTCACTGTAGCTGCTAATCAACCCTATGGGTTCAGGAACCCTCCTAGAGTCCTCCCACCTACTTATAGTGGGTAAACCTTAGTCGAGGAAAAATCTGGCGGCTGGGCGAGATCATAAACAAATCACCTCCTTGCACAACCGTTCAGGGTTGGTGGCTACATTGTTTGTAACGGTAGAGATTTTCATTTTTTTTTTTTAAATATATTTGTCCCACTGCTGATTGCTGATCCCTTTTGGTTGAATGGAAAACTAAAATAAAAATTGTTATATTCACGTCTCACATTGAATGTGTGTAAAATATTTATGACGCAGCAATAAGGCCAAATATCTGAGTTTTTCGAATTCTAAAAAAAAAATAAAAAGAATTCGTTTCTGGTTGGGCAGCTCATTCTTGATCTTCCTCACCTTCTTCACCTGTGAACTGTCCAGCCGATTCTTCATAACCTAAGAATAAAAAGCATGATAAAATTGAAATTCAATTTTATATCAGGATTGTATTCAGAAATTATTTTCCTATTGTGGGGGTCGATGAAGGTTCTTTATCTATGGGATGTGCTTCAACCGAAGTGTTTCTGCGTGTTTTACTCAACGTCTGTTTAGTGAATCCTTATTTTTACATTTACCTCCTAAAATAATAAAATATATTTTCTTATGGTTGGAAAAAAGAAACTCATGACAAATTCGAACTTTCTGATGAACTGAATACGAAATAAAAAGGTTCATAACGAAAAGTGATTTCGTTGTTAACTAATTTTTAACAAAGATTATTTTTTGCATTTGATGGAAAGTTTTTTTTTTGCTCAACAAAAATCTAAAAGATCATTTTTTTAATAATTTAAACATTTTGAACATTATGGAATTATTTTTTAATTTTTGTGTTTATTTCCCATAATTTACTACGAAAACTTATATTTTAGTGGAAGAACCATATCGATATTATTTTTGTGAAATATAATTATATAATCGAACAATTTAAACTTTTTCTTTGCTTCTAAGAACGATCGAATGAAAGCACGTATTGATGTTCATTTTCAATGTAGTATCGCCAAAAAAATGCTGATCAAAATCAGCGGCAGACACTCTTGTTGAACCAGTTAATTGGCAATCGTTTCAAATTTGCTACCCACTATAATCATAAATAGCTAAAAGTTTTGAAAACGATTAATCTTTAATTCCAGTCCATAATTTTCAATTCAACACTAAAGGAAAAGAAAACCGGTGTAACAGATTTCAGATATCCCATGAATTCATAATTTGGAGGCATTATTAATGTAGATGAGTATCTGAAAAATGCATCTTTTTATGGTCGTAAAAACTGTTTTATGTTTCTCAGCAATTTTTAAGATTCTCAAAACATTGGATTTTAATTGCTTTTACATAACTACTCACCTGTTTTGAATGAAAATTTTACTTTGGAATGTTTTTGAATGAAAAGTTCGTTGAAAAAATTATTGAATATTTAATATATTGAAAATAGATTTATAAAAATTTTAATTTAATTAAAATAATAAATCACTTGAGTAAGTTTAGGAACTAGGTACGTAACCGGCGATTTGTTTTTTTTTTCGATTTCCTCCCAGCCAAAATTTTGTTAAAGCCAAACAAGGGTGCCCCAAAATTGTTTTAGCCAAACAAAGGTGCCCCAAAATTGTTTTAGCCAAACAAGGGTCCCCCAAAATTGTTTTAGCCAACAATTTTAGTTTTTTAACCCAAAAAAGTTTGGGAACCACTGCTTTAGAGGTTAAAGCTCCAAGAAAACAAAGTTGAGTTTATTCTATGCAAATATGAAGCGGTTGACTTTTACTGATTACAATACTTGAATTACAAAATTTTATTATTTATTTAATTCCAGATCTGTCTTACATGGTTAATATACGAGGTACATTTTTTTTAACAATTGATAGGGGGTATAGTCTCATACAAAAGACACCCCCAACTTTATACAACGTTATAAATAAATAAAAAAAAGATTAAAACTATAATTCATAGTAAAAGATAAAAGTAAAGTTAATAACAAAAAAATTGACATATATTGATTTAACAAAATAAAGAATTGACTTCTAATGGATAAAAAAAAAAAAAAGAAAGTGAATTTAAGAAATAGATGAAGAGAAAAAAAGAAATTAAGATAAAATAAAATTTTAGAATTTGACAGAATCCGTGAATACAAGAGCGTAGGAGGATACGTAACAAAAAAAAGAACCAAATAACAGACAAAGACCTGGATAGAGAACAGTACAGAAAAAAATTGAAAGAAATCATTGTTCTTGCGGCAAATAAAGAAAAACGGAAGGGTATTGCGTGTTCGGAAGAGAGGAAGCAAAGGCACGCAGAAATGCTGAGAAGATACTGGGAGAGAAGAAAAGCAAAAAGGAGAAGGGAAAAGTAGTGATATTTGCCTGGTCGTGAAAGGCTGTTCTTTAAAAAAAAATTTAGAGTGACAATAACAGAACTAATAAGTATAGAATTTATAACAGAATATCCTGCAGCAGCCTGGGCTTAAGTCTTCGGATTGTGGTTGGGTTTCCCAAGTTGTAGGTCACTGCTCCTTTAACTGTAAGTACTTAGGAGTGGAACGTCAGAATCCTTCTTTTGATGTAATCCTCTTTTGTCTTCATTTGTAATTCCTGATGCAATTGGCTATTTCTTACAAACCAAAGAGGTTGTTATGTTTACGACTTTATTGTGAAAAGATAAAACCCCCCGGTCTTGCCAGTTGGTAAAAAGTGGAATGACTATATTGAAAACCATAAATTGAAAATCCGGGATAATCTCGATACTTTGAAAAAAAGAAGAAAGGTGCATTTTTATAACTGAATGTAGCAATTTTTCAAGAATAGGTAACAAACATTTGGGTCTATAGCTGCTTATTAGTTTAGCGTTTTTACCAGGCTTGTGAATTACTAGTTCGTCTTTTTTCTACGGATCGGGAAAAATCCAATATGCAGGTGACTGTTACAGGCATTAATTAAACCTAAAAACATTCTAGACCCAAAGAACCTTTAAGGCCTTTTCAAAAGCATCATTATATCATTCTGTTTTATTGTATCCTTGAGCTGCTCTTTAGTTTTAACGATCCTTTATTTTTTATATTCTTTTTCATAATAGATATCCAGTTACATATTGTATATATTATAGTATGTAGTATAATATTATATTTATTTTATATTTTATATTGTATTGTTATTTTAAATAAAGTTCACTCCATACGTACTGTGAATTCATTAGCTCATTATTATGTATTCACTAATTGTAAAATTGTATCATTATTATTCTCTTCATAACTTCTTATAATTATTTTTATAATAATAATTTTTTACTTTTACTTATTTTCATTTTAGTATTTGTTAACTGAATTATTAGTTTTATCACAAGAGATTAATTCATAGTGCACTGATCTAGCTTATAAATTGTGTAAAACTCCACAATGCCCTAATAGTCAAAATTGTAACTATGTCTATAATTTTTATATGTTATTTTGGTACCAAACAAAAGATGTTATTAGGTCGGACCATGTTGGATATAATTTTCTAAATGAATAAATAATGGATAAAGAAAAAAAAAATCAAATTTCTATGGGATTTTAAGACACGTAAGGGATGACAAAATATGTAAGTGGAGGTTTTTTTAGTGTATTAATAAAAAAAATAATAAATGAAAATTGATGAGGACTATTTCTAAATAAAATGTTCAATATAATTTAATATTTATTACATTAAAATATATATATTTTTTTAATATTTTTATTTATTGTTATTTATATATATATATATACATATATACACATCAAGTAAATTTGCTGTATGTGATATTATGACATGATACAAACATGTGGAGAATCTACCCATTGATAGAACTCCAAAAACATTTCCAAAGGAGAAGATCTCGCGGCCATCTTCTTTTCAGACGCCTAGGAGGATTATTAGGTAGTGAAGGAGAAGCCAGGATAGAAACGAGTTGGTTAGGGTGGTTGGGAAGTTTATTATCGGAAGGATTGGAAAATATATTAAAAAAATTATCCTTAACTCTTCAAACTAAAATTTTCTAAAACTTTTCCTTAGGCATTCATCGCTTTTTTTTTTTAAATTACTTAATATAAATAATGATAGGAAGAAGTTCAGAAAGTAATAATGTAACCGAGTCCAATTCTTTTTCATTTCAATGGCCGTCAAGCAGTCTTCCTATGAATATTAGACAATTTCGAAATGGAAGCCGAGTAAGATATTGAATGATGCCGCTGGACCGCCAGGGAATGCCGATGCAGTTACTATAAGGAAAAGGCTGCTGAGTGGACATGGGATATAAAGTGGATCTGGTCCGGGCGATGCTACGCTAACTGGTCCCGGTCACCTTCCCACGTCCTCATTAACATATAGGCCAACCACCCAAACCCAATGTCAGCCTTTATCATCTTTTCTTCAGGCTCCAATTAAAACCCACGTAAGAACATAACTGAAAGAATACTTTTATTTCATTTATTTTAGTATTATCGGAATATATTATCTAGGAAATGATATGAAAGGGAAGAAATAATTCTGAGATTTAAATACCAAAATTACAGAAATCCTCCCTCCCCTTCTACGTTACATAGTTTCCTGTCAATGACTCAAAATAATATCATGTGTGAAGTCAATATTTGGGATTGATGTCACCTCGTTGGAGAAAAGCCGGAACAATGGAGTAGAGATGAGGAGTTGAATCGGAAATAGAATCAAAGAGTCGAATCGTACCCACAAGTGATCCAGAAGGTACAAGAGCCCGAGAGGAGAAAAAAAGCAGTTATCTCACACCAATTTTTGATTACTTTAATCAAAACTATGTATAATTACTAGTCAAAATTGATGAGACTGCCAAGTATAAGGTAGGGGGAATAAAAAATGGCGGTTTTTTTGAAAGCGATAAAAAAATTTAATTTTTCATTCGGAGCTCTATATCTTAAAAAGTAGGAACAACACAAGAAAACCTAAGAGAACGTCATTTAAAGAATAGGAAATTTGTTAAAATATGAGCCCTAATAGAGTTATTTATGTTAAATATTTTTCGAGATATAGCTTTTTAAAAAGCAACGTTTCATAAAAATGTTGTATGGGACGTACTGAAAGATCAGTAGTTATTGAATTTATTTTGAAAAATTCATATATCAAAAACCATTTGACGTACAGATGTTTATTAGCACTCAAATTAAAGCTAGTTTAATGAGCTATAATGTAGTTTATAATGTTTATCTTCGTAGGAGAAATAGTTTACATGAAATTTGCTAAAAGAAATAGATTTATAGTTGTTCGGACAAATGTTCATTTCTCAAATTTATATTCATATGTGAATATCATAAAAACTACTACCCCCACGAAGATAAGTATCATAAACTACTTTATAGTAAGTTAAATTTCCTTTATTTTGAGTGTTGACAGACATGTGTGCGTCTTATGGATCTAGAGATATTTTTTTCAAAAATTCAACATTTTATACGAATAACTATAAATTTACATTTTGTGAGTTTATTTTGTCAAATATCATAAAAACTACTACTCCTACAAAGATAAAAATAATAAACTAATTTGTAGTAAATTTAACTAGCTTTAATGTGAGCGCTGTTAAACATCTGTACGTACAATGGTTTCTTAAATGAAGTTTTTCATAAATCAAACTTATTGTCCGAACTACTATAAATCAATTTATTTTAGCAAATATCATTAAACTACTATTCCTACGAAGGTAAAGGTCATAAACTTCTTTATAGTCCCTTAAACTAGCTTTAATTTGAGTGCTAATGGACATCTGCAAGTCACATAGTTCCTGAGATATAGATTTCTCAAAATAAATTAACTAACTACTAATCTTTCAGTAGATTTTAAAAAAATTTGCTTTTTAAAAATCTACATCTCGAGAACTATTGGACGTAAATAGCTCTTTTATGGCTAATATTTCAGCAAATTTACTCTTTTTTAAATAATGTTCTCTTAGATATTCTAGTGTTAGTTTTTAAGATATAGAGCTTCGAATGTAAAATTAATATTTTTTTAAGATTAAGAAGCAGCCGCCATTTTTATTCCCCCAAACTATACTTGGCACTCATCAATTTTGACTAGTAATTATACCTAGTTTTAATTAAAGTAATCAAAAATTGGGGTGAGATAACCGCCTTTTTTCTTCCCGGCTCTGGTACTAAGAAGAAAGAATCACGATTCAGTTAATGACGATCGAAACTCAATTCAGGGCAGTCTAAGAAGAGGAAGTAGGGAATATTTTGTATTATTCAGTACTACCAGTTGTTTGATTTTTATCTTAAGATAATTAAAAAAATTATATATATATTTATTTAATATTACAATATACAGGAAAGAAAACAAGAACAGGTATTAAATAGGTGTCCACGACATTTAGCAAAAGATACTAAGATTTAAGGGAAAGTTCCCTCTAGACAGTAGAACGAAATAATTTTTTCCATAAAATAAAAAAAAAATTAATTTGTGACTTTATTTTAGCAAATATTAGTAAAACTTCTATTATTAGAAAATAATCATTATAAAAGATTTAAAGGTAAATTTAATGAACTTCAAATTGAGCCCTAATAAAACATTTTACGTTCAACATTTTCCTAGATACAGTTTTTATTTTATTTTTTACTTGCTCTAATAGTCCAATTAAATTGCAAGTTATTAAGTTGCCTAGTAGTAATTATAAACTAATTTATTTCAGTGGATCCTCAGGTAAAACTGATTGCTGCCGTATTTTACAATCAGAATAATAGAGCAAGTAAAGGTGTGTTTGTTGAAAAAAAAATATTTCAACTTTTTTAAGAAACTGAAAGTTTAACAAACAAAATCATTACTACGATTTGACAATTTTATGTTCATGAACTGCCTAAGGAATATGGAAGGTAGCACTTTAATAATATTTTGACAATTAGAAGGTTTATAGGCCATCTTCTTTTCAGGCGCCTTGGAGGATTGTCAGGAATGAAAGAGGATGGAAGGTTAGAAACTTTGGGGGTTTGAGTGGTTAGGGAATTTATAATGGAAGAATTGATATCTGGTTCGGGCTACATCGGTAACATATGGAACATTAAGGTCTTTATGGATGATTTTGTTTGCAAACTAAGGAGGATTTTACGAAAGATTTTGAATTGTAAGGATTGGATACGAGAGGTTTGAAACTAGTGGGTTTGGATAGTTAAAGAGTTTATAATGGAAGGATTGATATCTGGTTCGGGCTAGATCAGTTACATATGGAACATTAAGGTCTTTATGGATTAATTTGATTGCAAACTAAGGAGGGTTTTACGAAGGATTTTGGATTGTAAGGTCACGAGAGGAATGCGAAAGTTTTGTGGAACTCCAAATCTCGTATCCGTAAATCCAGATAGGCCTTATTTTAGTCAAGTAGATTAGACTTTTGTTACAGATTAGATTTAGACTGTTCGTCTTGTAAGTGCTGTAATAGTCGAAATCGACGTGTAGTTTCCTGTCTTTTCAGTCTTGCGTGAGGATTCCAAGCTAGTCGTTTGTCCAGACGTAGTCAGTTCAAGGTAGCGGATCTATTTTACAGATAATTATATATAAATTAATAAAATCATACTTGGTTGTAGACTCTTTAAAATGATTTAGAATGTCCACCTTTTTCTCTGTTTTCAATAGAAATCAATTCTACACCTCCAAAAGTTCGAAAAAGTTTTCAAAAACCTACGTTTAGAAAAAAGATCAAATTAATCAACGTTTATATTTTTATTATCACCTATGTCTTTTCATGAGAGAGAGAGAATAATCGATTTGTTTTAATTGAAGAAAATAAATTTCAACTTAAATCATTTAGAAACGTGGCATAAAATAAATAAATATGGTTTTGTTTATTTATGTTGTTCTTTGCTGACCGCACCCCCCGACAAACTTCTCCAATCATTAAATCATTTAAGGAACTGAAAGTTTAACGAACAAATTAATTAATATGTTTTGAGAATCATTTTATGTTCATGATCTGTCTAAGGAGTATCGAAGAGGACGTTCCAGATTAAATATTGACTGATATGCCTAAACAATTAAAATAACTTGTGACTAGGGATATCATTGTTATCATGTAAATACATATTTTTTTACTGTCAGAGATATCAACATGTACAAGCTTACGTTTTTTGGCATATTTGAGGTCAATTTAAACCGATTTCAATTTACATATATTTACATATTTCATTTAATTTACATATTTCTTCCCATGTATGTTATTTCATATTTTTATTTATATCAGAACTTGACATTGATAAATAAAAAAAGATCAAAATATCAGTCGACATTCCTCTATGGTAAGTACCCTGTTGGGCCTATGCGACTTACTATGCGAATCTTAAAATTCACTTTGGTTGTAAGTACATTTCTCCCAATTATTATTAATGCCAGGAACAAAAATCTGACTGTATTTCTTCTTTGATTTTATTATTGAAATTCTTGAGGAAAGCTCATTGTAAAACTAGGTTCGACTGAGTGTGAAATAAAAATAATAAGAGATGAAAAAGGGCAGGAACTTATTTATAGAATTTATAGAAAATATACATAGAAAGGATCTAATTTGGTTCAGCCATGTGCAAAGAATGCCGATTAATAAACTTCCAGAATGTATATGGGGAGAAAAGACTGAGGGAAAACGACCACGCAGAAAATTAAAAGGGAGGATCTTACAAGGAATTGAGGAATCACGCAAGATAAAGTCAAAAAGTTGGCAACGGACAGAGAGGTGTTTAAGAAAGCTCAGAATGAAGCGGTTTCTAGTTTAGTATCAATATGTAGTATCAATTTATGCGGTTTCAAACATGTTCTCATGATTATATCGTTTTTATCTAAACAAATAAAATCGGGACCTACACGGTATCAGATAAAAAAATTGATAGTGACGTTCGGCATATGATACCAGTATATACTGTTCGTCGGTCCGATTCCCCTTCTAAGCCAATTTTTCTAAATTACCAAGTGTTGAAATGCAATATACATCAATTTCACGACTTTTAATGACTCCATGTTATCAGACGGAGTTTTGAACTGGACTAAGGCAGAAATATCCCGTACAGTATTTTATAATTATAATACAAAATTATTCAAGTTGACCGTTGTACGGACGGGTTCTACCGTGCTTCTAAAACTTTTCTCAATCTCATAAATTGTTGAGAATTTTTTTTTCTCGAAAATAATCTGCCTTATTGTAATTAAAATGAGCTTTCCTAACAATTACTATCCAACAGCTTGCAAACTGGTGATTCCTCGGTAAAAAATAAATCTAATTAATGAAGCAGTTCTCAAAATTGAAGGTGTCATAGAAGAAATAGGAAACAGTATTCATTCGGAAATATAACACAATCTAAAAATAAATCTAGGAGCAAAAATATTCTGCTAATTGCCGAAATCATTAGTAGAAAAGAGAAGATAGGAAGGACACCGTCGAGTGGAAACTTCTTGGCAGTCAGTACCAAGATTCGATATGACATAATTTATAAGTTTAATAATGTAAGAGTTTCCAATTTTTTTCCTCGATAATGAGCAGATGGAATACATTATATATATATATGAAGTTATTACAATGATAATTCGAGCTCCTACAACCTATGAAGGGTCATGGATTCAGTATTTTGTAAAGAAGCACTGATTTTAGAACAACGGTTATATAAGGAGGTGATTTTTTCCAAGATCACGCTTAACCGGTAGATTTTTCCCGAATTAAGGGTATCCACTTAATGAGGTTGGGTAGACCTCAGGTGGGCTCCATAGTCGAAAGGGTTGACTCATGGGTACAATGTAACAGAAATTAATTCTCTGCCCAGCCGGATTCGAATCCGTGTCCTTGGAGTTAGAAGCATTGTGCCTTACCACAGTGCCACCGCGCTACCATATGAAATTAATTGATAAATTTATTGAATTTACATATTTCACAAATTTCTTTTAAAAAGATCACATATGGCATTTTTTATTATGTGAAAATCCTAGCCCTTTTCATTCATTCTTTGAATTTTCTGACAGATCTGTGACAAGCAGATGGTTATCTCTTTCTCAACTCATTATTTTCATAGTATTAAAACAATTATTTTCAAAACGTGTCTACTGAATTTCAAGCATAACGATAAATATTCATGTTTTTTTCATACCTTGTTTGTGAAAAAAATAATAAGCCGGCATTACATAACAAATTAAATTATTATAGAGGATTAGTTTAAACATAGTTAAAGGTGTACAAAAAATTTTATAATTGCATAAATCAATGTCTGACACAGTAGTCCCCAGTATCATTCCATTTAATTACAGGAATCTGGGTGGAATAATGATGTACAATATTTTATTACATTGGTCTTTAATTTCATTATGTTCATTAATCTATTGCTTAAATAATTTTAAGTTTATCACTCGATAATGATATTGCTGAAAATATTGGTACAATATTCAATGAGACACAAAGGACATCATTAATAAAACAGAGATAGAATCAGAAATTTGGCTTGTCCTGCGCAAGTATCTATCATTTCAGTTTGTATAAAATATATATATATTAAGTCTGTACCGCTACAACCCACCAGACCAACGGTTGTGCAAGGAGGTGATTTTGTCAGAATCAAGCTCAACCGCAAGATTTAAACCCAACAATGTAGGACGTTACTTTCTCTTGAAAATTCAATTAAAGATTGAAGCAGAATGAGACCTACATCTTCCACAAAATGAGGAATAGTATTATTCTAAACTTTATGAACAGAACACATTTCATTTATCGCAAGAAAAAAAATTATTAGGCGAAAATAAAGTTCTGTAGTATATTGTTGCCGTCACTTTAATTGATACATAGGCAAACCGGTTTAGATATTCCAACTTCTGAGGTTTGTAAAAAAATCGTTTGCAACAGTGAAAATACTGAAACGGTTATAAGAATTTAAATCTTTGATAATATTTATTATGAAATTATTAAAAATATAACTAACATTGCATCCATTCCATTATAAGAGTTTTGACGAGAATTCTTTACCGCTGTTTCATTTTTTTGTTTGTTTATCATACCATGAAGTATAAAAATTAACGATCTTGCCTATTCATTAGCATTTTAATTACGTAAAACTGTTTTCCTACGTTCGCTTCTGTACTAAAATCATGAACTAATGACGAAGGTTCGCCTCATTTTCTGAGCTCATCGATCCTCCACTCGCTCCCCTTTACCACTTCTTATCCTTTTACATGTCTGCAATAGTTTCCTTCAGAATTACACTTTTCCTAACACATGAAAAAAGATTTATTTCTGGCATTGGATAGGGTCAATTCTCTCGAAAACTGAATCCAACAAGACAGACTGTATAAAGAAGAGCGCTTGGTCGGAAAATGCTAATAGGTTACTTAACGGTATAATACAATTGCCGCAACATTCAGAATTAACCAGCCACTGTAATTACTAGCTACCCGTTATATCTCAAGTAATCTAGAAGCTTAAACATACCGTCTTATAAATTTCAGAAAAGGAATCAAATATAGGAATTCACTTAGTAAATAAAATAGATATTCAAATATTTTCAAAAATTTATTTATTGATATTTACCACTGTATCTACATAAAAATACATCTGGCAAATTTAATGTAAGTTTATAAAGGAGTGATACAGGCATGTAGAGAAACTACCAATTGCACTCTAATTAATATTTTCTACTTTGGAAGGTCTCGAGGCCTTCTTATTTTCAGACGTCTTGGAGGATTGGAAGAGGAAGCAAGATTAGAACGTATGGAACATTAAGGTCTTTATGGATAATTTAATATCAAACTAAGGAGAATTGAGGGTTTTACGAAGGACTTTGGATTGAAAGGATTGGATAGGAGAGGAATTCGAAGCTCCAAAGCTCAACTCCATCTGTCCAGATAGGCCTAATTATAGTCATGTAGATCAGTCTTTTCTAATAGAAATAATAATAATAATAAAATCAGAATTTTAGACCGTTTGTCTAGTAAGTTAGATAAAAGTCGGAATCGACGTGCAGTTACCAGTCTTTTCAGTCTTGCGTGAGGATTCCATCTTGGTCGTTTGTCCAGATGTAGTCGAAGGTAGCGGATCTGTTCAGATATTTAAATATAAATTGATAAAACCCTACTTGGTTGTTGACTCATTAAAATGATTTAAGAGGTCTAGTTTTTTCTGTTTTTAATAGAAATAAATTTTAAACTCCAAAGGTTCAAAAATGTCTTCAAAAACACAGAAAAAGTTCTTATACAAAAAATCAAATTTATCAACGTTTGTATTTTTTACTATCACCTAGTCTTTTCATGAGAGAGAGACTCATCAATTTTTTTCAAATCTTATACAGTCAAAAAACTTATTATTATTATATGGGCGATAGACCATGCAGGTCTTAGTCCTCGAGCGATGTATTAGGAAATACATCGCTCGTTTCTTCACTTGGTTTTTTCGTAGGGTGGGTTCATCACTCCCCACACTTTTTTGTGGGTGCCACCCATTGGCTAACGGACCTCACAAATGTCTGGGGGGGAGGTTGTGACTGAGTTTTGTATTATTTTATGGATGAGAAAAGCACGGGTGGAACCGGGACCCGATCTGACAACGTTTGTTTGTTTGTTTGGTTGTTTAGTGGCGCCAAACTTCATTGGTCATCAACGCCATTTATATTTTATTTAATTTTG
>NW_027112669.1:125488-126294 GCF_000696795.3 Halyomorpha halys | reverse complement strand
ACTCCCCACACTTTTTTGTGGGTGCCACCCATTGGCTAACGGACCTCACAAATGTCTGGGGGGGAGGTTGTGACTGAGTTTTGTATTATTTTATGCTTGAAAAAAGCCCGGGTGAGACCGGGATTCGATCTGACAACCTTTGGGTTAGTAGACTGGCGTGTTGCCACGCTGCTGCCGCTGCCCAGAGATGTTTCCAGTCAAAAAACTTAAAACTTGATAAATCGAAAATTTTGAATTCAATTCCTGTGGACCCAAACTCAGATGAACTCGATTCTACTGAATAGATTGAAAGGGAAAATGAGTAACAGACTTTATTGGTGAGCCCTTTGGCACCAATTGTGATAGGCAATTGGTCCTCAGCACACTCGAAGCTTAGGTTATTCTAACCACGGTGGAGATCAAGTTGAACCACCGTGGGACCACCATGAAATGAAAGTCGACCCTCCCCCACACAGGGCCACAGCAGTAACGAGGTTGCTAAGGTAGATGCCTTAATTCCATTCGCTTCAAACGGCCGACTTATCTATAAATAAAATATAAAATAAGAGGAAGTATTGTGATTGAGAGAAATTTCAAATTCGATTTTTCGATGAAAATACGTTTTGAGGTCCCAAGAATTCAAACAACTTAGCCTCGCAAAGTGGTTTGTGTGAGAACAGCGTTGCACAAGACAAAAAGTCGTACAAAACTGAAATAAGAAGTGGATATATGACTGAGATGTTCCAGGAACATTTTCGATAAAATCGATTGACTAGAATTCACGTTCCAATCAGCCTACTTCCAATCCTTTCAAAACTTTTTGAAAA